>NW_007248681.1:96347-109705 GCF_000164805.1 Carlito syrichta
CCCCCAGGGCAAGAGTCAGAGACCCACTGCAGATCTCCTTTGCAGAGGGCTTCACAGACCGGGTTGCCCCGTCGCCATCTTGCTGCTTCCTCCAGGAGTTGTAACCTTAATGTCAGACAAAAACCCCTTTAAGCTTTCAAAAATTTAAAAAGATACAGAAGGTAACTACATAATGATAAAAGGTTCAATCCATCGATATTTCTTATATGCACTCAACATAGAAGCACCTACTTTCATAAAGCAACTTCTGAGTAAACTAAAAAAAAACATTGACTCTAACACTGGGGACTTAAATATCCCACTAACAACACTAGACAGATCATCAAGACAAAAAATCAACAAGGAGATCTGGAACCTCAACATGACGCTTGAACAAATGGACTTAATTGGTACCTGCTGAACCATCCACCCAACAACAATGGAATGTACATTCTGCTCAACACCACATGGAACATGCTCCAAGATTGATCACATCCTTGGCCATAAATAAAGCAATAAAAAAATCCATAAGATTGAGATACTGCCATGTGCCTTCTCAGACCACAGTGGAATAAAAATAAATATAAACACCAACAAAGTCCTGGCAAACCCCAAAAAATGGACACTAAATGGCATCATGCTAAACAGTTCTTGGTTCAACACAGATCTCAAAACAGAGATTAAAAGATACCTGGAAAAAAATGAAATCAAAGACACATCTTACCAAAATCTCTGGTAAGCCATGAAATCAGTGAAAAGAGGGGAATTTATATCTCTATGAACAAACATGAAGAAAATGGAAAGATCACAATTTAACAGCCTAACAAATCACCCAAGAAAACAGGAAAAGCAAGACCACAAAAACACTTACATCAGCAGAAAAATCCAGATCATCAAAATAGCCCAAATTCAGGACACAGAAAACAAAAATATAATACAAAAAATCAACAAAATAAATAGCTGATTTTTTGAAAGGATAAACAAGATTGATGGACCCCTACATAGACTGATCAAGAAAAAGAGGAAAAAAGCCAAAATAAACACAACCAGAAATGTAAAAGATCAAATCACTGACCCTGAAGAAATACAAAAGATTATCAGATACTACTATGTACACTTGTATGGAAACAAACTTGAAAACCTAAAGAAACTGGAGAACTTTCTGACATCACTCAACCTCCCAGGTTGAATCAAGAAGAAATCAAGACCCTAAATAGACTGATAACAATCCAGGAAATTGACTATGTCATAAGAAAACTACCTACAAAAGAAAGCCCCAGACCAGATGGCTTTCAAGCAAAATTCTACAAGACATACAAGGAAGAAATGATACCAATCCTACTGAAAGTATTCCAGGCAATTTAGAAAGTTGGAACTCTCCCCAAATCATTTTATGAAACTAACATCACGTTGATATCCAAACTAGCTAAAGATCCAACAAAGAAAGAGAACTACAGGTCAATATCCTCGATGAACATAGATGGTAAAATTCTTGACAAGGTCCTAGCAAACCGGATCCAACAACACATCTCAAAAATCATTCACCACGACCAAATAGGCTTCATCCCCAAGACTGCAGGACTAGTTCAACATTTGCAAGACCATAAACATAATTAAATGCATTACAGATGTAAAAGCAAAAACCACATGATCCTATCATTAGACACAATAAAAGCTTTTGATAAAATTCAGCACCCCTTCTGGACAAAAACCCTCAAACATCTAGGTATATATGGATCATTCCTCAAACTAGTAAGAGTCATCTACAAGAAACACACAGCAAGCATACTGCTGAACAGACAGAAATTAGAGTCATTTCCCCAGAAAACTGGAAATAAGGATGCCCACTCTCACCCCTCCTTTTAAACATAATTTTGGAAGGCCTAGCTAGAGCAATCAGACAGGAAAAGGAGGTCTCCAAACAGGAAAAGAAGAAGTCAAGTTATCCCCCTTTGCAGATGACATGATTCTATAGCTCAAAACCCAAGAGAATCTGTCAAAAACCACCTTGCACTGATAAAGAACTTTGACAAGTTTACAGGGTATAAAATAAATGGGCAAAAGATAGTTGTATCTCTATACACCAACAGTAAACAAACAGAAAACCAAATAAAAAGCACAATCCCATTCACAATAGCCACCAAAAAATTAAATGCCTTAACATCTGCCTAACCAGAGACGTGAAAGTCTTTTACAATGAAAACAACAAAACACTGCTCAAAGAAATTAAAAATGACACAAACAAATGGGAAAATATTCCATTTCATGGATTGGAAGAATCAACATTGCTAAGATGTCCATACCCATTAAATTACCAGCAGCATTCTTCTCAGACCTGGAAATGAAAATACAGGAATTCATATGGAAACATAAATGATCATGAATAGCCAAAACAATCCTCAGCAAAAAACAAAGTGGGAGGTATCACACTCCCAGACTTTAAACTTTATTTTAAAGCTGCAATAATTAAAACAACCTGGTATTGGTACAAGAACAGGCATATAGACCAATGGAACAGGATACAAATTCCAGATACTAAACCTCAGGTTCTCCACCAACTCATCTTCGACAAACCTCCACCACCAACCACTGGGGAAAGGAGAACCTATTCAGTAAATGGTGCTGGGAAAACTGACCGTATGCAGAAGATTAAGACAAGGCCCCTATCACCATACACAAAAATCAACTCTAAATAGCTCAAAGACCTAAACATAAAACTTCAATCTGTAAGAACCTTAGAAAATGCAGGAGACACCCTTATGGAAATTGGAACTGACCACCAATTCCTGACCAAATTCCCAAGTGCCCATTCCATAAGAGATAATATAGGCAAGTGGGACCTCATCAAACTGACATGCCAGAGTCCAGCTCCAACAGGTCAGGGTTTCCTGAAGAAGGAACATGTCAGTGCAGGAGAGAAAACGGACACTGACTCTGTTGCAAGCAGGACAGATGCTGCTTTATTGTCTTTTACAACTCCTTTTTGTACCCTAGATTTCAGCTTAAGGCAAAAGCATGTTCTTTGTTTCAAAGTTAATCAGTTCCCAGTTCAATAAACTTCTTGTCCATCCTGTTTTGATCTTTGTTTCAACTCTAATGGGATTCTGTCTATCTTCTTCTTTAAATCATGATGTCCTGTTTACTTTCTAAAACTACAACATCGAATATGTAATTTTTACCCTGAGTGTTATCTCCAAATGTCATTTCTTATCTATGTACAATGAGTTACAAATTCTCTTAATGTTTTATCTTAAAAGATCATTATTCTAAAACTTAACATTAACTATAAATTTTGTAAACTTCTAACATTTTCTAATGATTACTATTTCTCAATGTCCACTCAAAAACTTACTTATCTCTATAGCCATTACAGTATAAATCATTACCAAGTTCTAAGCACTGTAATTGTCATATTGATTTGTAAGTCTTCACACAGCAATTTGCAACTAGCCAGGGTAAAACAACTTTCTCAAGGTTTCTTAACCACAAGTTGGCCTGACTAGCTTTCCATAATGTCACACCTGGTATTTACAATCTGCGTCAATTCTCCCCTGTCAGGGAGAATGAGCTTTAACATTTATAAAACAAAAGGCCTCCTGGGCTCAATTCACTTGAGTCACAATCCCTAACTAGAATTACAAGCCTCCTTAACAAAGGGAAGTAAAGCCAAGGGTGCTCTAATGGAAGAGTATACTTCTAACAAAACAAATCCCTCTTTTACTAAGCACTACTATTTGGTAAAAATTATTTCTCCCACATAGAGCTCTTTACATCTTTCAACTTCCAGGTTTCCAGTGGTGAGATCAAGAGTGGAGGTAGAAGAAGCAGGAACAACAGTTGCCCAGTGTTGCCCTGCAACCCGGGGTCTTCAGCCTTCTGGACCCTGTCCACAAGAAGGCCTCTGAGGCTGACTTCCAGCACTGACAGCCTTCTGCAAAGCAAAAGAAACCATCAAGAGAGCAGGGAGACAACTCACAAACTGGGAAAAAATATTTGTCAACTGTGTATCTGACAAAGACCTAACATCTAGGATCTTCAAGGAACTCAAACATACCAAAAAGAAAAAAACAAACAGCCCCATTACACAGTGGGCAAAAGGTATGAATAGACACTTTTCAAAAGAAGACATACAAGCAGCCACCAACAGATACATGAAAAAGTGTTCAGCCTCACT
This sequence comes from Carlito syrichta, assembly GCF_000164805.1. Lineage (NCBI taxonomy): Eukaryota > Metazoa > Chordata > Mammalia > Primates > Tarsiidae > Carlito > Carlito syrichta. The sequence continues at coordinate 100,501 of NW_007248681.1, forward strand.
AGTCATCAAAGAAAAGCAAATTAAAACCCTGCTGAGATACCACCAAACTCAGGTCAGGATGACCATTATCAAGAACTCAAAAAACAACAGATTCTGGGGAGGATGCAGGGAAAAAGGAACACTTCCCCACTGTTGTTGGGAGTGTGAACTAGTACAACCTGTGTGGAAACAGTTTGGCAATTCCTAAAAGATCTAAAAATTGATCTTCCATACAAACCCACAATCCCCCAACTGGGAATATACCCAGACACTCAAATCCCTCTATGGAAAAGATACCTGCACATGTATGTTTATTGCAGCATTGCTCACAATAGCAAAAACATGGAACTAACTTTGCTGCCCATTGAATGAGGACTGGATAAAATATGGTACATATACATGAAGGAATATTATACAACCATAAACAAGGACAAAATTATGAACTTCACAGCAACTTGGATGGATGTAGATTCTATAATACTAAGTGATCTGTCACAGAAACAAAGAATTGAGTATCACATGTTCTCACTTACTAGCAGACCTTGAACAGTTATCATGATACTATAAGAAAACTGATAACAGTCCTACATATACATCTAAATCTTTCCAACAGTTTTGCTCCCAATTTAATAGTTTTCATTCCACAAAAATTTCTTACAATCCACAAGGTCAAGCCATATTTGAAAGAGCCCACCAAACTTTAAAAAATCAAATAAATAATAGGGGGGGAGTTAAGTATAGCTCTCCTCACCATATTTTAAATAATGCTTTATTTGTTATAAATCATTTAAATTTAAATTCTTTGGGCAACTCAGCTATGACTAGACACTGGAACCCAGAAGGAAATGTTAAACCTATGGTAAAATAAAAGGATCTCCTTACAGGCCAATGGAAAGGGCCTGACATATTGCTAACCAGTGGGAGGGGATTTGCTTGCATATATCCACAGAACAAATCTACTCCTATTTGGATTCCTGATCGATTTATCTGATATGCCTACATTGACCTGGTAACCAAAACGAGTGGCAAGGATACTACCGATTCAGAGGAACACTAGATGTGACAACATGCCTGCTAGTCACCAGGAGGAGAAACCTTCCTCATTGCTTCAGAAATGCCCACTGCTTGCTAAACCACGACTTCAGCATGATTCACCCAGGGAGGGAACAACTTTGAGCCACCAGATGAAAATTCTTTTACTACAGGATGAGAATATTCCTCATCCTCAGCTGTCCCATACAAGACGACAAGCTACCAGACATAATGTCTTCAGTGCTCGCCATTCACAATTACCAATGTGGAAACAAATGAAATCTTTGGTTAAAGAAGCAAGAGAAATGGTAACCTCTCAACATATCCCTATTAACCCGACAACTATATTTCTGGCTATGATAACTATATTTATGACTCAAGCTGGTCCAGTCTATGCAGTTGATGCCAATAAAACCTATTGGGCCTATATGCCCAATCCTCCAACATTTCAGCCAGTTACTTGGGATAATGAAATCATTAATTTATTTACTGACTCTCCCCAGTTAATGGGAGGACCTGCTTTATTTTATGCTCAAACAAAATATGTTATTAATAACAATTTTTCTTATGAAAGACATTCTAGTTCACCTCCTATTTGTTTTCATGAAAATTTAGTGTTTGACAATTTTAAAACACCTTGTTTAATGTCTATTTTAAAGTCTTTAATCACTAATAGTCCTACCCAAAGCAATAATAGAGAAGATTGGCAAATCAAAATGTTAATGCCTGGAGAAACTGACCCCCGTCATGTCACAAAACTTCACCCCCATCTAACATACCCATCTGCTCTAATATTAATACTGAGAAAGACTGGTCACTCATCCAACAAGACACTGGGTATCCAAAATGGAGAGAGTGCATTTATAAATCTAAAGTGGACTACTCCATATATGGTGAAAGACTATCTATTAGTGACTGGGGACTTAATTTATGACCCTACTCTACTACTTCCACTCCATCCCCTCCTAGGCAGCATATTAACAGATGGGTACGCCCTATATTAACAACTACTATTGAAAATAAACAAATAGTTCAACCTTACTTATGGAGGGCCCTCGCTGCCCTAAAACCAGTTGTTTTAACCCAACAATGTAAGGCAGTTCATACCTACAAAATAAGAGCCTATTTACAATCCCCTTATGTTTTTCTTGTATGGAATGAATATCAAACTGTTACAATTGACTATCACAACAGTGTTTATAAGATGTCTTGTGCGAAATGTCTTTTAGCTAATTGTTTCACTGATACCTTTTATAAGGGATTTGAAATCTTAAAACAACCTCCCTATTTAATGGTTCCAATACAACTGTCATCTCGCTGGTATGATGAATATCATTTACAAACATTGTATGAAGTCAATTCTCTTCTGAAGAAAAGACAAAAAAGGTTTTTGCCCGCTGTAGTCTTGGGAATTACAGCCCTAATAGCTGTTGCTACTTCGATAGCAGTCTCAGTTGTGGCTTTAGCTCAGGGGTTCCACACAGCTACCTTCACTGATCAGTTATCTAAGAATGTTTCTATCGCCTTAGCTACCCAAGAGATTATTGATCACAAGCTAGAGAGCAAAGTTAATGCTTTGGAAGAAGCAATTCTAGCTATAGGACAAAAACTTGTGACTTTAAAAATTAGGTTGGTGCCAGGCTCGGTGGCTCAGCCTGTAATCCTGTGCCTTTGGGAGGCTGAGGTGAGTGGATTGCCTGAGCCAGGGGGTTCATGACCCGCCTGGGCAGCGAGACCTCATCAGCCGGGCGTGGTAGTGTGCGCCTGTAATTCTGGCTACTCGGAAGGCTGAGGCGGAAGGATCGCTGGAGCCCAGCAGGTCGAGGCTGCGGTGGCCGGAAGCGGCCACTGCACTCCAGTCTGGGTGACTGCGTGAGACTCCAACTCAAAAAAAAAAAAAAATTAGGTTGACTCTTCGATGTTACTCTGAGTTTAAATGGATTTGCCTCACTCCTTTAGAGGTAAATACATCTGTCCACTCATGGGACAAAATTAAAAATCATATTCTTGGAATTTGGAATAATTCAGACTTGAGCATAGACCTTACTAAATTGCATCAGAAAATTCAAGACATGACAGTTGCTGAAAAGCAATCCCAGCCTACTGAATTAGCCAGTTCTATATTTAACAACTTTTCTTCATTCATTGATCAAAAATTGTTAATGTCTATATTCATTAATGTGAGAATTTGTGGAGCAGTGATTCTTTTATTGCTGTGTCTATTTCCAATCATTTTCAGAGTGTTAAAAAAAAGAGTGTATCTCAGCTCAATACAAAATTTCATGGTTTCGTGCTAAAAAATATAAAAGAGGGAGATGTTGGGAGCCAGCCATGGAGGCCCACTGAGTGTTAGGGATCAGGAAGGGCCATTGACCCTGAGACCACTAGGATGTGTTTGGGAGCTGTTGACCCATTCCCTCCCTCCTTTTCCATTTGGCACAAACTACCAGGAAAAGCTCCAGCTGGCTCTAACAGAAAACTTGAGACTAGAATTAACACAGCTAACCTAGGAGTCTATTGTTACATTCCCCACAGTTTATGGTCTTTTGCTTTATCACAATTTAAGTTTGGCTTTGAGTCACATTGAGGAGCCTTAGTGCAGGTCACAGGTTTTCTTGATACGACCTTTAGAAATTTATAGATATAGGTTTTAGAAAACAGTTTATATAGATTAAGAAAATTTAAGTAACCATTTTATTATAGAAGTATGGTTAGTTCAGTTTGATTTAGGGGAGGCCAGTGAAGCTTAAATTAGGCCAGCTGGTGCTAGGAGAGTATAACCATAACAGCAATTGTTTTAATAAAAACTAGTTTGAATTAGTACATAATAGTGGAAGTTAATAATTCACTATGGTGGTTTTGGGTTTAGACATTGAGTGATGTTAATTCAAGATGATGTAGTTGTAAAACAATTAAGGGCACATAAAAAACTGGTTTGGGGAGCATTAAGCTAACCTAAGATACAAAAAGACAATTTGTGGTTGTTCTTCCTCATGTTCTTCCTCATGTCCTTCCTTATGTATAAAAGAACAGTTGCTTGAGAGTAGGGGTGCCTTTGTGCACCTGGACCTGTTTTTGTGAGAGGCACATGCTACCTTTGTTTCCTGTGATGATGACTTAGCAGAGTTTGGGGATAAAAGCCCTGAGATTGCACCCATTAAACGGCTTCTGGTCACCTGAGCAGGAGTCCAGTCTCTTTCTTTCTCCCCTCTCTATTTCTCCAAAATAATTGCTGACACTGCCACACCTTCCAAGAGACCCTCTAAATCTCTCTGCGGGGGCTGGCCCCCCCGCATGGCAGTAGTGGGCAACTGCCAAGGGGAGTGGTGCAGGATTGGCAGTAGTGGGAATCTGCTGGGGGAGGGCGGACACACCTCATCAGCAAGGGTATCTGCATAATGAACATTTGTATACCTAAACCTGAATTGTACTCTACATTTTTAAAATTAAAAAAAAATTTTTTTTAAAGAATTGGTCACCTGTCTCTTAGTTTTATTGTAGCATTCTTATACTTTGAGGTTTTACACTTATGTCCTTGATCCACTTAAAGTTGATTGTTGTGTATAGTGATAGGTAGGAGTCCTGTCTCAATCTTCTGCATGAAATCAGTTAGTTTTCCCAGCATCATTTACTAAATAAGTTCTCCTCTCCCCAGTGATTGTTGATGGAGGCTTTGTCCAAGATGAGTTGGTTAACAAATTGAGATTTTATTTCCAGAATTTCTATCCTGCTCCATTGGTTTATATGCCCATTCTTGTACCAATAACAGCCTGTTTTGATTGTGGATTTTGAAATCTGGAAGTGTGATATCTCCCACTTTTTTTTTTTTTTTTTGCTAAGGATTATTTTGGCTATTCATGGTTGATTATGTTTCCATATGAATTTCTGTATTGTCATTTTTAGGTCTGAGAATAATGATGTTGGTAATTCAATGGGTATTGCATTGAATCTGTAGATTGCCTTGGGTTGGATGGACATCTTAACAATATTAATTCTTCCAACCCATGAGCGTGGAATATTTTTCCATTTGCTTGTGTCTTTTTTGAGCAGTGTTTTGTAGTTTTCATTGTAAAGATCTTCCACTTCTCTGGTTAGGAAGATGCCAAGTTATTTCATTTTTTGTGTGTGTGGATATCATGAATGGGATTGTACCTTTTATTTGGTTCTCTGTTTGTTGTTGGTGTATAAGAATGTGACTGTATTTTGTACCCTAGTTTGTCAAAGTCCTTTATCAGTGCAAGGAGATTTTTGACAGATTTTCTTGGGTTTTCAAGATATAGGACCATGTCATCTGCAAAGAGGGATAACTTAACTTTCTGTTTTCCTATTTGGATACCTTTGATTTCCTTCTCTTGTCTGATTGCTCTGGTTAACACTTCTCCCACTATGTTGAGCATAAGGGGTGAGAGTGGGCAGACTTTTCTTATTCCAGTTTTCATGGGAAATGATTCCAATTTTTGTCTGTTTAGTATTATGTTGGCTGTAGGTTTCTCATAGATGGCTCTGACTATTTTGATGCCTAGATGTTCAGGATTGTTTTTTTTTTTTTTTTATCAAGAGGGGATGCTGGATTTTATTCAAAGTTCTTTCTGCATCTAATGATACAATAACAAAATTCTTGTTTTTACATCTGTTGATTTATATAAATATATTTGTGGTCATGGGAATGTAGAACCAGACCTGCATCCTGGTGATGAAGCCTGCTTGTTCATGATGGATGATTTTTGAGATGTGTTGTTAGTTCTGATTTGCTAGAATCTTGTTGAGAATTTTTGAATCTATGTTCTGTAGTTCTCTTTCTTTGTTGCATCTTAACCCAGTTTGGGTTTCAATGTTATATTAGCTTCATAAATAATTTGGGGAAGATTCCATCTTTCTTGATCACCTGGAATACTTTCAATAGGATTAGTATCAGTTCCTCCTTGTATAGTTATAGAATTCCACTGGAAAGCCATCCGGTCCATGACTTTTTTTTTCTTTTTTTTTTTTTTTTGTAGATAGTACTATCATGATGGAGTCAATTTCAGGGTTGTTGTTGGTCTATTTAGGGTCTCAATTTCTTCAAGTTTCATTATTGAGAGGTTGTGTGACATCAGAAAGTCTTCTACTTCACTTGGGTTTTTGAGTTTGTTTCTATACAGGTGTACATTTTAATTTCTGATAATCTTTTGTATTTCTTTGGTGTCAGTTTTGTCTTGATCTTTGTGTTTCTGATTGTGTTTATTCGGGTTTTTTCTTGGTCATTCTGGCTAGGGGGTCCACAATCTTGTGCATCCTTTCAAAGAACCAGCTTTTTCTTTCATTGATTTTTTTCTATGATAGTTTTGTCTGCTGTGTCCTGTATTTGGGCTTTTATTTTGGTGACCTAGATTCTTCTGCTGAACTTAGGGTTTTGGTGGTGTTGCCTTTCCGGCTCCCTTAGGTGATTTGTTCGACTACTAACTTGTGTTCTTTCCATTTTCTTGATGTGTTGTTTATAGAGATATAAATTTCTCTCTTAGTACTGATTTCGTGGCATCCCAGAGATTTGGTAAAATATTTCTTCCTTTTCATTTGTTTCCAGGAATCTTTTAATTTCTGCTTTGAGTTCTGTGTTGACCCAAGAGTTGCTCAGCATCATGCAGTTTAGTGTCCATGTTTTTGTGGGATTTGGAGGAATTTTGTTGGCATTGTTGGCATGGCAGTATTTCAGTCTTAAGGAGTTTGCTTATACTTGAATTATGGCCAAGGATGTGGTCAAACTTAGAGTATATTCCGTGTGATAATTAGTAGAATGTCCATTCCTTAGTTGTTGGGTAGTGTTTTCTGTAGGTATCTATTAAGTCCATTTGGTTAAGCAACAGGATCTCCTTGTTGATTTTTTTGTCTTGATGATCTATTTAGGATTGTTAGTGGGTATTTAAGTCCCCACCTATAATAGTGTTAGAGTCATTATCTTTTTTTAGTTTGCTTAGTAGCTGTTTTATAAAAACTGGTGCTCCTGTGTTGAATGCATATACATTTAGGATGAACATTTCTTGTTGATGGTTTGAGCCTTTTATTGTTATGTGGTGTGCTTCTGTATCTTTTTAAATTTTTTGATAGTTTAAAGGTTGTTTTGTCTGATATTAAGATTGCAGCTCCTGCCTTCTTTTGTGTTCCATTTGCTGGAAAATTTGTTTTCCATCCTCTATGTTTGAGTCTGTGAGAGTCCTTTGTGTTGAGATGTGTTTCCTGGAGGCAGCAAATTGTGAGGCTGTATTTTTCTATCCGGTTTTCCATTCGAGGTCTTTTCAATGAGGTGTTTCTTCCATTCACATTCAGGCTGATTATTGGCATGTGAGAGTTTATCCCTGTCATGAGGCTCTTATAAAGTTCTTTGTTGTTGCTGCTGCTGTTTGTTTATTTGTTTGCTGGGGGATTTTTGATACTTGAGTTGATATATGTGTGTGTTTTCAACTTTTCCATCTTGATGTATGCTGTTTTGATTCTCTGTTTTCCTTCATTCATGGGAATGACATGGTCTTTCTTTTTTTCTTTCTTCTGTGTTTAGTACCTTCTTAAGCTTCTCTTGTAGAGCTGTTCTGGAGGCAGCATAAACTCTTAGGGATTGAATGTCTGGGAAGGATTTTAATTATCCATCACTGATAAAACCTAGCTTAACTGTGTAGGAAAATCTTGGTTGTAATTGTTTATCCTTGAGAAATTTGAAAATTGGACTCCAGTCTCATCTAGCCTGTTGTGTTTCTGTAGATGAGTCTGCTGCTGTTCTAATTTATCTAATTTCATTCACAGTATTCTTTATTACTGTTATCTCAGATATCAGCTCCTTCCTAGTTTCTTCTTGTGTCTCCTCAATTCTTTTTAATCTCTCCATTATTGTTTTGATATTTACATTTGCAGTTTGAAACCCTTCATTCTGGGGGCTTTTCATTGTTTGCATTCCAAAGTCAGTTTTCTCAGTGTCTGCTCTCCCAGGCATCTGGGAGAGACCCATACTCTTCTTTTGGTTTTTCTTCATTTCTGTAGATTTTTCTCCCTCTCCCCCTTTCCCTCCCCTTCTTCAATTCTGTTTTTGAAGGAAGGTGGGGTTGCTTTTATTTCTCTTCTGCAATGCCCTGTTCTTCCTTATGAGGGTCTTCTGGCTTTGTTCACTTTTCCCTCTGCTTTACAGTCTGTCTATTCAGCAGTATGTAGTCTTGGCCCCTAGATTTAAAAAGGGGGCATAGAAAAGAGGAAAATAATGGAGGAAGGGGGGTCAATAGGGAGTTAGAAAGAGAGAAGTGCGAGAGGGAAAACAGATATACATACCAACTATCAGGTGAGGAAGAGACACAGGGCTGGGAAGAGGTGAAGAAAGACACGTAAGAAAGATTCCCTAAAGAGTACTGATAGTTACACAGAGACAGGCCAATAAAATCAAGAAACAGTGTAAGTCAGAAGGTAAACAACAGATGTGATCTAAACCAACAGTTACAATGATAAAATCATAAGTCAAAATAAGCAAAAGAGAGAAGTGCGAGAGGGAAAACAGATATACATACCAACTATCAGGTGAGAAAGAGACACAGGGCCGGGAAGAAGTGAAGAAAGACACGTAAGAAAGATTCCCTAAAGAGTACTGATAACTACACAGAGACAGGCCAATAAAATCGAGAAACAGTGTAAGTCAGAAGGTTAACACCAAACATGATCTAAACCAACAGTTTCAATGATAAAATCATAAGTCAAAATAAGCGATCAGACTAGAGTCACTTCTCTGATCTCCAATTCTGGCCTCTCCCTTTTGTTTTTCATTGCAGCATAGGGTGGGGTTTTGTCTCCTGTTTCGCGCTGTTACCTTAGGAACTGAGGTAAAGTTTGTTGATAGGTGGGTGGGGCAATGGAAGTCTCTGCCTGGAGAATGGCAAGGTAGTTTAAGCAGATCTGTTTTTCTCCACTTGTCTGGGTCCCCCGGCTTGGGGTCTCGCACTGAGTGCCTCAGCCAGGGTGGGCCCAGAGTTCCAGAGCTCCAAAGCTCCAAAGGGCAGGCAGTGGGTGGTGAGAGTGGCTCTAGGCCCCCCACAGAGTACTTCAGACAGGAATGGGACTGGTGTCTCTGAGGGGCGGGTGCCCAGAGCCTCCCTGTGTGACAGGCAGCTTGGTGCCGGGTACCGGGCTGGAGACAGTGCAGCCGAGGAGAGAGCTGGGGGGGGCTGGGACCCAAATCTCCCAC
>NW_007248681.1:109725-162206 GCF_000164805.1 Carlito syrichta
AAGTTCCCGGGCCTGGCACCAGCACGGTTGGTGGTGGGCTGGGGGATGGGGAAGAGAAGTCATAGCCTTTTTGGGAACTCACATTCAGAGAATCTCACCAGTTCACCTATGCCGTCGCCATCTTGCTCCTCAGACTAAAGAAACATTTTAAAAGAACATCACTTGGTAACAAGGAAGGCAAAATGGCAGCATAATGGGTGACTGGCAGGATGGGAGAGAGAACTGAATCAACAGCTTAGATCTGACATCAATTTATCTGTCCTCATGTTTTTCCTTATACACCTTCCACTCCCTCCTTATTTCATTGTAGATGATCATCAGCCCAATTTATTATTTGACTACACTCATTATTAATCTCTTTTTAATGTCTCTGCATATTATGGGTAATAATTATAGTACAATGAATTAGTCACAGCACTTTATGACATGATAATTGAGGCTTCTGAGAAGAGCAATTATGATAAAATGGATCTGTCCCAAGTGGGCTATATGGGAGATGTGCTTCTCTTATACTCTTGACATAAGAAGAAGCAGTGTGTGTTGCTGGAAATAGTAAGGGCTTTGCAGTTTTAGACAGACAGTAGTGCTGCCCTGTCTCTGCTACCTTCTACTCTTTAACTTGAGGAAAGTTAAGGGTACAAAAATAGCACATGATCATACACTGTAAGCATTAAATTAAAGTATAGAAGGTTCCAAGCTAAAGTCAATAATTGATAGGTTATAGTTAATATAATGAAGAGGAAAAATAATGTAGTGGTTTTATTATGAATACATTAAAATATCTTTAAATATTATGCATACTTTATCAAAATTAAAGTGAGTTTGACATCTACCAAAACTATTTTTCAAAGATGAGACACTCATTACCAGTAGACTCGCCTTACAGGAAATACTAAAAGGAAGTTCTTTAGACAAAAGCAATTTACATTAGAGAATAATTTGAATTTGCCTTAAAAAATAGTGAGAGCAAGTAAAGGTAATTGTGTGAATAATTACAAATGAAACTGCAGTCACCTATTTTTATTTTTTTTCTCTTAACTAATTGAAAAAAGTAATTGTAACCATAGATAGATAGATAGATACACACACACACATATATACATATAATTGTGTCATTGCACCCATAAAATAAAGAAATGTAACATATTTTACATTAACAGCACAGAAGAGTCAAATGCAAGCAAAGCTGTATTGCAATGAATCATTGACAACTCAAATCTATAAAAGAAATAAACAGAACAAGAAATAATACATAATAATATTATTATAGCAAATTCTATAAATACATGCATAGTCTCCTTTCTTTGATCAGGGAAGACATAAAATTAAATAGAGCAATAATTATTTCAATGCATTTTCAGATTTTAACCTAGAACATCACTCCCCTGATTTCAAACAATATTCCTAAAATTATAGTAATCAAACAATATGGTACTGCCAGAAAGACAGACACATAGACCAATGAAACAGAATTCAGAGTTCAGAAATAAATGCATGCATATATGGCCAACCAATATATGACAAGGGTACCAAGAATACACAGTGGGGAAAGGATGGTCTCTTCCAGAAGTGGTGTTGGGAAAACTATAGCCACATGCAAATGAATGAAAGTAAGTTTTTGTTAATATACAAAATTAGACCCAGGTTACTATAAACAAATTAACTTGAAATGATTTAAAAACTTAAATGTGAGCTCTGAAATCATCGAACTTCTAGTAGAAAACATGGGAAGTTTCTTGACATCGGTCTTGGCAATGATTTTTGGATAATACACCAAAAGCACAGACTTTTGCAAAAATAAACAAGTTGGACTTCATCAAAAGCGTCTGCACAGCAAAGGAACAGGCAACAAGATGAAAAGGCACCTACACAATGGAAGGAAATATTTGCAAACCATACATTTGATAAAGGGTTAACATCCAAAATACATAAGGAATACACATAACACTTTGATGAAAATATGAATAATCTTATTTTCAAATGGGGAAAGGCCCTGAATAGACATTTTTTCAGACACAACAGCCAACAGATATATAAGAAGATGCTCAGCATCACTAATCTTTAGGAAAATCAAAATCACAATGAGCTCTCATACCACACCTGTTAGGATTGCTGTCATCAAAATGATGCTTGGACAACTGAGCATTGCATGCCACAGAATGAATATGGATTTCTATATCACACTATACATAAAAAATTAACTCAAAATTGATCATGAATGTAAATTAAGAGCTAAAGCCCTAAAATTTTAGAAGAAAACATGGGAATAAATCTTTGTGTTCTTACTAGAGGAAATGGTTTCTAAAATATGACACCAAAATCACAAGCAACAAAAATACTTATATAAACTGGACATAACCAAATTTAAAAACTTTTTTTTTGAGTTAGAGTCTTACTCTGTCACCCAGGCTGTAGTACAGTGGCACGCTCACGGCCATCCGAAAGCATCAATCTGCTGGACTCAGGTGATCCTTCTGTCTCAGCCTTCCAAGTGGCCAGAACTACAGGCATGCTATCACGCCTGGTTAATTCACACCTGAGAACAGTTGCCCAGGCTGTTCTGAAACCTGTGGGCTCAGGCAATCCATTCACCTTGGCCTCCCAAAGTGCTGGGATTACAGTCACTGTGCCCAGCCTAAAAACGTTTTTACTTCAAACATCACCACCAGGAAAGTAAAAAGCCAATGCATAGAAACAATAAAATACTTGCAAGTTATATATCTGACGAGAGACTTCTATACAGATACTTAAACAACATGGCTCCATGATTGAAAAGATAATTAGCCCAATTTTTAAAAAATTAACCAAACTTCTGAACACACATCTTTCCAAAGAAGATACACAAATGGTCACTGAGCATGTGAAAAGATGTTCGATGCCATTAACAATTAGAAAAATGCACATCCAAACCACAGTGTGACACTACTTCACAGATAACATGGCAAGAACATGGGGCATTGCCTTTGATGATGTGACAAACCTACCACCTTGCACTGCTGAATGCACTTATTTGCAAATTGAGTTCAGCTTCTACAACATAACTGGGTGTGTGCTAATGTCAGACCCAGTGCTGAAGACTGGGCAGGTGAGTGGGGTGGGCAGATGCTGACCTGATGAGGGGAATGGAGGGAGAAGGAAACATTTTACAGGACAGGCCAAAACCTCAGGAAGCCTCCCTCTGTTGCACAAAGGCTTCTACTACATCCTGTCTAGGCCTTTGCCCACCACGACGTAGAAAGCGGACTCAAGCCACAGATCAGCCCATTCCCCGGGTATGGGCTCACACTTCTCGAATATTCCTCCTGGGTAGTCCACATCTTCCCTAGGACTTCCAGCCAGTGGGCCACTCCCCAAACTATCTCCAGTCAAGCCTAACTCCTGTCCCCATCAGAAACTCAATCTCCCAGTGCCCGCTTCTCTCCTGCAGACGCTGCCTCGGTAAGCACGCTGACCTTCTCCAGACCACCCCTTCATTTCCAGATTCCTCTTTTCTTGTCCTGACACCTCTCTCTCTGCCTGGCCTGCCTCATCCTGTCTACTGATGATCTTTGGCCTGAACGCTGCTAGCTGTATCTGCTCAGGTGTTTCCTCTCTCAGGAAGCCCTCCTGACTCCCCAGGTGAGTCCCTCCTCCCCCTGTAGACTCCTGGGGCGCCCTGTTCTGTGTTACCACAGCATGGACAATAGTCCCAGTGGTGTGGCCTCACACTCACACTGGTGAGGGCAGAGACTGTAGGTAGTGTTCTAGCAATCCTGAAGCCCATCTCCAGAGCCCTACAGGACACTGGCCCTGAGAGAAACTGAGGCAGGAGGAAGCGTGAAGGGTGGAAACAATGAATGGGATACTGACTGACTGACTGAAAGGTTCTCCCAGCGCTCTGGCTGCTTGGAGCCACGCTCCGCAGAGAAGATGGCACGCGAATGGGTGACCTTTGCCCCGTATGAGGTGAGGTCCCTTGGAGCCAGCACTGCAGGGGAGCAAGGTGGGTAGGAACTGAAGGGCCAGGCCAGGGACTGGACGGCACTGGGGAGGGGTCAGAGGAGGGGCTAGACGGCCTCTGCCCCTGGATGGAGGGAACTGGTGGCGCCAGGTGCAAACGCCAGCACAGCACAGCGAAGGCTCCCCCAAGCTGGCTGCTGCTCGTGGCGCTGGAGCCCGCTGCTCTCCGTCAGGCCCTCCTACAGGTTCCCAGTGAACACTGGCAGCCAGAGGTTCACCGGCGCCGAGGAGTACATCGGCCTCAGTGTCCTGGGCTCGGCAGGCTGCACCCAGAAGCACCTGCTGAACAAGCCTTCAGGACTTGGAGCGCTGCGTGGTGAGGGCTCGCGGCTGGGATCCGGCTAGGGGCGCGTCCAGAGACGCTGCGGGAGGGAGGCGGGCGCCCAGGGCGGGTCGGGGCGGCCGGGACTTGGCTGGGGGTGCCCAGGACTCCGTGGGCGTGGGTGGAACTGCGATTCGGGCGCTCCCTGGGCTTGCAGGCAGCAGGGATCTCAGTGTTTGGGGAGCTCCCAGGACCCCGTCGCGGCGACTGGGACGGGGTGGGCGTAGGGGACTTCCCGCGTGCGGTCTGCAGGGCGCCGTGCTTCTCACCTGGGAGAAAGAGAAGTCGCAAGGATTCTTCTCCAGTTCGCAGATAGGGACCCCGAGGCTGTGGGGGAGTGCTGCGAGCTACCACTTAATAGGACCCTTTCTTCCTCAGATCGCACTGGGCCGGGAGGCAGAAGAGTCATGCTCAACAAGCCCTGAGGGTCCCTGCCCTGCTGTGTAGCTCATGTGCACCTCTCAGGAGCCAGCCATGAGCTGTAGGGGACAGGGGAAGAGGGTGCAGGTCAGGAGTGTCCAGAGGCTTGAGTTTTGTCTGGGTTCAACCGCAAGTTCACTGGCTCCCCTCTCTGGGCCTCCGTTTACCCAGCTGGAAAATGGAAGGTTGTCCTCAGCTGGTCCATGAGTTGTTGGGGGAATCTGGGCCCACATGGAGACTTAGAGAGACACAAGCAGATGTATTCACACCTAGGCAGCTTACAGTCTCAAGACACACCCCAGAGGAATTTAAAGGGAAGAAACGAGAACCCAAGCAAGAGAACCCACTAAGGGTGGTCACTACCTCTTGGAAGAATGTACAACAGGGAACACTTCCACCATGGTATGAGGACTTTTTGGACAAAGAAGAGGGAGTATGGCTTCCCTCTGCTCCTCCTCACTGCAGACCCTGGAGCCTGGGAATTCAGGGAGAAAAGACAGCCAACGTTTATTGTACCTCCTGTCTGTAGTGTCAGGCACTGTGTGAGACCATGCATAGGTGGCCTCATTTATAAGTCAGCTGCTGGATTCCAACACAACGACCTTCTCAGTGAGTACTGGCAGGTCACTTCTCATTGAACTCTTACTAAGTTTCCTTGCCTAGTATCTGAGCAGAGGAAGTGCTCAGTAAATGACTCTGGTAACAGTCTCAGACACACTGCAGATGCTCAGGGAAAATCCATTTACTATCACCACACCCAGCTCCAAAAAGATTCAGACTTTACTAAGCTGACTTCTCACCATTTACTTTGCTGTTAGTCCAAACCACATGAAATTGCTTGTCAGAAACTATTTTGACAAACACAATTGGCAGTCATATTTCAACTTCATACTTCTTGGATCCAATTTGTGATGTGTGTTTTCAGTGTGCAGACCCTAAAGTATGTATGTAATAGTTTACTCCTTTTCAGATTCCTAATTCAATGTGACCTTGGTTCCTACTCAGACCTCACTGAAACCTGACTTGGCACTAAAGCAAGTTCAGCACACTATCAACCCTGCTTGAGCTCCCTTAGGGAAAGTTAGGCATTGAGTACCAAACCAAGTTTCCAGTGTTTGGTTTCCCCAGTCAAGAGAACTGACCTTGAGAAGCTGTGAAGTTAAGATCAAGGGCTTATCTTCTCTCTGATCCCATTTTTTTCAATCTATGTAATGGGAATAATAATACCCATCTTCAAGATATTTGGGACTAATTAAGATGAAGAATATAAATGTGTTTTTAAAACCATGTTTATTCTTTTTAGGAATGGGCCACAGATAGAGATAATTACACAGATAAATTCTGCCTTGGAAATATCAAGTCCAAGGAGGTTACCTTTACTTCTCAAAAAAAAAAAATAGATGGACACGGAATTCCTTTTCTGTGATTATAATGCTAAGTTTCCTTTCAGAAAGAAAGAGATTCAAATACATAATGTCTTAATTTTCTTTCATTTCACCCAATAATCTGAAAGGGTTCAGGAGTTTTGAGTAGTTTCCAGACCCACGGAATACTCTTGCCCCATTAATTCATTAGGGAACCCAAGTTCCTTCCAAGTCAATGATTCTTGATCTCCTGTACTATGATACTCTTCATTATAATGAAATTTTCACAACCTCTACTTTTCAACTTGTAGAAAGAAACCAGATGGAATGCTAAAAAAATTAATTTGAAACAATGGAAGTATATATTGTGCACATAGTATCTGCTCACATTTTATTGACAAACATTTAGTTACATCGCATTACCTAGCTTGAAGGGAGTCTGGGAAATGTAGTCAAGCTGGGATGATATGTTTATAGGAAAAGAAGAGATCAAATTTTGGGAAATATAATAATTGCCACCAATATGCAAGCGAAAACTAGAGAAAAGGACTTTAGAGAAATAAAAAGATACTGGAAGTGAGAGTGACATATGTATATATATAACTCCCAAGAACAGAGATTGAAGGAGGAATAGGAGAGAGATTGTATATACAGGAAGGAGGCGCAAGTGAAGAGAACGTTACAGAGGGAGAGAGGCAAATGATCAATATTGAAAGGGAAAATCGAGAAAATGAATTTAAGAGTTATTGTATTCTTATGCAAAATCTAGAAAGAGTCACAAAGTGGAGGGAGTCTGTAAAGTTATGCAGAACATTACTAGTTGTCATTTGATGGATAACAGTGCTGTGCAGAGGTGTGGAATACTGAGAGTGAGACCTGTGCCATGAGACTCAGCAGAACCGGGAGGCTTGTTGGTCCAGGAAATTCTTGGAAACTTAGAAAAACGAAGAGGTTGAGAGAATGTCATGAGGAACCCTGCCTGAGAAATACCACTCCCCAATTCCCTAGGTTTATGCCCTAACCTTACCTAGGACCAGCTATTAAAGCAATTCTTTTAATATATTTTAGTTAATTTCTTATCACCTAGGCATAGCCTTGAGAAAATTTTAAAGTCTTTAATTAATTTAATTTCTATGTTTCCCACACACAACTGTTCAGTCTCCCATTCATTGCCCTCTACACTCTTGAGAAGAGAAGTACTGTCCTATCAGAGATCCTCAACTTTATCTCTCTTCACCTCAGTTTTTCCTTCATCGTTATCCTCAGTCTTTGATGAATCATATTCCTTTTTGCAGATCCTATGAGAAAACAGCAAAAGATTTTTAAAAGTCCTCTAGTTTCCTAGAGCAAAATAACTGTTTAGGCATTGTTATTTTCCTTTAGGTGTTCATATTGCAATAGCTCTCTCTTTTTTTTTTTTTTAGTTGGAATCTCACTCTGTCACCCAGGCTGGAGTGTAGTGCCACACTCATGGCCACCCCAGCATCAACCTGCTAGGCTCTGGCAATCCTTCTACCTCAACCTTCCAAGTAGCTGGAACTACAGGCGCATGCTACCACACCTGGCTGATTTTTGATTTATTGTAGAGACAAGGTCTCACCAAGTTGCTTGGGCTGGTCTCAAACCTGGGGACTCAGGCAATCCACATCAGGCTCCCAAAGTGCTGGGATTACAGATTGAGCTACAGAGCCTGGCCCTAGCTCTTAATATAATTACTTCACTGGGCAATACTTGCATACCAGATATTCAAATAAGTAGAAAAAATATTCCCATAGTGAAAAAAAAGTCAAACCCAACTCAGAAATGAAAAAAATAGAATTAGTAGACAAAGACAAAGACATTAAAATTATTGAATATACATTCCCCATGTTCAAGACATAAATGTTGAGAATAAGAAGTAGAGACAAAGAAAATATTAAAACATTGAACTTATAGAAATGCAAAATGCAGTATCTGATATTAATATTACTCTGGATGATATTAACAATGGATTAGAAAGTGAAGGAAAAAGATTAGTTAATTTGAAATAAAAGGCAGTATATCTTTCCTAGAAAAGCACAGATGATAAAAAACATAAGAGTAGTACATTAATGGACTGTTAAGACAAATTTAAATAGTTTAATATATTTGTAATTAAACCCCTTAAGCACATGAGGAGTGATAAAAAAACTATTTCAATGATTAATGGCTAAAATTTTTCTAAATTTGATGAAAAATATAGACGTGCAGAACTAATAATTTCAGAAACTCCCCAAAAAAGTAAATGTAAGTTCACACCAAGACATATGGTTAAAGTCTATAATAAAGAGAAAAATCATAAAAATCGCCAGAGTATAAAGTGGCATATTAAGTACAAAGAGACAAAGATAAGAATTACAGCATAATTTCTATAGAGTTAGGCAAGGAAGAAGACAGTGGAAAAAACTAAAGTGCTGAAAGATAAAAGTGGTCAATGTAGAATTTTATACGCAGCAAATAATATCCTTTGGAGATACAGATGAAATATATTTCACAAATATAAAAGTTAAAGGAATTCAACATCAGAAAATATGAACAATAACAATTGTTAATGAAATTCCTCAGTGACAACCAAAATTACACCAGATGGAGAAACGGAATTATTTTTTAAAATGGAGAAATGAATGAGAAATGGTAACTCAGGAGATAAATGCAATACTTTTCTTTTTATGATTTAAATATCAAAGAGATTGAAAGAAAATAAGAATTATAGCAGTGTATCATGATGTTCATCTTATATTTAAAAGTAAAATGAATAACAGTAATGACACAAACTCCATCTGGAAGTAATGAAAGTTGAATACTGTGAAGCTTTTTTACATTATATATGAAATTCTATAGTAGCCTCAACAAAATAAGCTTCAGTATGATTCCTTAGTAGTGAAAAAACTTTGATCTCCCAAAAGCTTGTCTGGTTTCTCAAAGAACATTAATCAATGAAAAGATTGATTAATTCATCCATGAATAAACCAATGCAACCTGGGTCTACTACATCAAGGAACCACAGATCTAGCCTTGAAAAAAAGAGATGGAATCTGAATTGTTCAAACATGGCTACTTCTATAAATGATTATATCTGACCAGTCATTCTCAAAGGAAAAATCAACACACTTCAAAGAGTGATTACTTCGACTCCTTACCCTCACAAGTGATTTTATAGTTATAGTTTATGGTCTTTAGCATACATTTCAATCCCTAACTTCTATTATTCATTCATTATTCACTTATTCATGCATTTATAAATTCATTTATCAAGCATTATCGAGCTTTTAATATCTACCAGACATAGTGGACTTTACATTGTGCATTGTGCAGACATTGAGTTCAATGACGAGGTGGCATCTGTTACATTACCATTCACATCAGAGACTCCACTGAAATGAGATAATTCCCAATACTTCCTGGATAATTGTGTATTCCATGAAGTTGCCATAACATCCACAATCTGGAACCACTTTTATTATGTGTGGATGTCTGGAGATAAGCCTCCCGTACTCCCCAATTCTTTGTAGCAGGTTTCCTATGATGATTCTCAGGCAATGGAGTAATTTAAGGCCACTGCTAATGCCCTTCTGTTACTCATGTCATTCAGCTACAAGACACTTTTTGTTGTTGTTTGTTTGCTAAAAGACTGTCGAATATAAATTAAGTGCTATTACCAATATTATCAAAAGCATAAATAGCCAAACAAAAAAACTGTATGAGATGAAATTATTGGTTTTCTTATCTAAAGTAACATGCACTATGGTACATTTCTAGTAAAGAAAAATGGATAGTTCTGGAACTTGATAGGGGTAAGAGATGCTAACGGGGTTCTTTGTCTTTTAGTTAGGTATGCAGCACACTATGAAGTCATCCACCAGAAGCTCTTTGCTCCTTGCCATGTCTACTTTAGCCCTGGGCTGTACTATCAGCTATGCCACCATGATGCATGCAAATATGGAAGTGCCTACCTGTGCAATGCTCTTGCCCACTATGCCTACCTCTGTGGCCAGTGTGGTGTTCCTGTGGATTTCAGAGCTCAGACTTCCTTCTGTGGTGAGTACCATGGCACAAAGACTGTCAGATAACACTTTAGAGATCTTTGTAATGACTGCATTTATTGTGTTAAATAAAAAAATTCAGTATTGCAAGTAACATATTTTAAATGTTTCATAATGTACAAACATCAAAACTTTCTTAAGTTTTTTAAGTTTCTTAAGATTTTTTAAGTTTCTTAAGACTGAAGATACATTGGATAAGACCAATAACTCTTGATAATTTTTGTTAAAAGCAAAATTAGTGTAACTGTATTTTTTGAAATATGGAACAGACCTAATTTGAAAAGTTTGAACAAATTCTTATCATGGAAATATATCTAAATATTGGAAGGTATAAAAAAATCATATGAGAGTTGCAGTAAGATGGCGATGGCATAGGTGGAACTGTGAGATTCTCTAAAAGTGAGTTCCCAAAAAGACTCTTACTTTCCCTCCCCCACCCCCTACCCACCGCCAGCCACACTGGTCCAAGGCCCAGAGATCATCAGTCCCACACAAGGTGGGTTATTGCGGCCCCCTAGCGGCTGCTGCTCCACCATAGGCAGCTCTGGCCTTAGTCACATGGAGATCGAGTTCCCACCCTGGTTACAATATCTCACCCTGTGGAGGCCCTTGGATGTCACCTTATGAAGATCTGGGCTCCCTTGATGGCTACACTGATCCACCGGGTACCCAGTCACTGCCAGCTCCCTCCCTGACTGGGCTCCCAGCCCAGCAGCCTAGTACTCACTCCTCAGAGTTCCAGCTCCCTGCCCTGGGTTCTGGGACCCCACCCAACCTTATTTCAAGCCACCATCACCCAAGAAGTCTCTAGGTGCTGCCCCTCAGAGATACCAGCTCCACTCCTGGCTGAAGTGCCTTATGCAGGGCCCAAAGCTGCTGTCACTGCTCACCACCTGCCCTTCAGAGCTCTGGCTCCACTCTCGCTCTGGCTGAGGCACCCAGCATGAGACCCCATGGTTGTGTAAGGGAACAGTATATCTTAAGGAGGAGCTGACCAGCCACTCTCAGTTCTCAGCTCCAGAAGAGGGAATTCCCAGCTCCCTCCCTCCACCCCAGGCTGCTGGTGGCATACCAGATCCAGCACCCAACTGTGCCACTGATCGCTGGTGCCTGACATGCCATCACAGCCCATCATAGTGGATCACCCACAGACCCGGAAGAGTGGAAAGAAAGGATGGGTGGAGACAAAGGATCTGCCAAAGAGGAGCTGCCCACCTCGGTCATTTTCCAGGCAGAGATTTGCATTGCCCTGCCCACCTACTAGCAGCCTCCACCTTGGTTTCTAAGGTAATGTTGCTAAACAAAACCCCTCCCCTATGCTGAATCAAATACAGGAAACTCAGCCATCACAGACCTCTCAGGTAGCAAGCCTGCAATGAAGGCAAAGAGGAAAGGCTAGCGATCAGAGCTGAAGAGACTTTAGACACTCAGGAAAGATTCCAGAGCTAGTCTGGCTTCTAATTTTGACTTTTGATTTTATTGTTTTGACTGTTTGTTTTGCAAACTTTTGTTTGCTTTTTTATTTAGACTACCTGTTTGTGTTGGGGGAAAATGCATCAAAAGGCATTATTTTATTGGACTGTCTTTGTGTGATTACCAGTCTACTTTAGGGAATTTTGTTTGTGTGTCTCTTTTTCACTCTTTTCTGGCCTTGTGTTTCTTTTTTACCCATTAGTTGGTATGTATGTCTATTTTCCCTCTCACACTTCTCTCTTTCTAACTTCCTCTTGACCCCCCCCACCATTATTTTCCTTTTAAATAATGGTTCCAGGAAGCAAACCTACACCCCACTGCATGGACAGATTGTAAGGCAGTGGGAAATAGGTTCCAGTTTGCCCATACACCTGTTGGTGGATACTGAAATCAGCAGATAGATTCTGATTCACAGCTTCCCCCTCAATTAAACCTCAAACCTGCAAAAAGTACAGCCCCCAGCCCACACTCCAGCCTCAAAAGTGAACAAAGCCAGAGGGTCCTCAAGGGGAAGAACAGGAGATTGAACAAAAGAGGTAAAAGCAACCCCACATCCCCTGAAAAACAATTAAAGAAGGGAAGGGAAAGGGGGAGAGAGAAAAATCTACACAAATGAAGAAAAACCAAAAGAAGAATATGGGTCTCTTCCATACCCCTGGTAGGGCAGACACTGAGAAAACTTACTTTGGAATGTAAACAATGAAGAGCCCCCAGAATGACTGGTCTCAAACTACAAACCTAGATATCAAGACATTAATGGAGATTAAAAAGAATTGAGAGACAAGAAGAAAATAGGAAGAGGTGATAACTGAGATAACAGTAATAAAGAATACTGTGAATGAAAAAAATAACAAACTGATAGCATGGAAAGCAGAATTAGCCAAGCAGAAGAAAGAATCTCACAGCTTGAGGACCAAAATATAGAACTAAATCAAATTGTCAAAAACAGAATAGAAGCTTAAAAAGACACAACAAAACCTTCAAGAGATGAGTAATTACTTCAAGAGACCAATTTAAGAGTAATTGGACTTTCTGAAACAGAAAGAGAAACAGAGGGTATCTTGGAACAAACATTCCTTGAGATTATTGAAGAAAACTTCCCTCATCTCATCAGTGACACAAAAATTCAAGCACAAGAGATTCAGAGAACCCCTGCAGGACAACATATGAGAAGACCAACTCCCAGACACATAATAATTCACCTATACAAAGTAGGTATAAAAGAGAAATTCCTAAAGGCAGCAAGAGACAGAGGTCAGACTACCTACTAGGGAAGACCAATTAGAATAGCAGCAGATTTATCTACAGAAACCCTGCAGGCAAGGAGAGCTTGGAGCCCTATCTTCAAAGTTCTAAAAGATAAACAATTTCAACCAAGAATAACCTACCCAGCTAAGCTTCATCAGCGAGGGAGAATTAAAATCTTTTCCAGGTATCCAATCCCTAAGAACTTATGCTGTCACCAGACCACGTCTACAAGAAAACTTAGGAAAGTACTAAACACAGAAGAAAAGGAAAAAAGAACAACATTCTTCACAAGAGTACAGGCAAAAGAGTAAAACACACACGAAACAACTCCAAAACCAAAAGAAAGACAACAAACAAAGAGGAACACAACAACAACTCTATAAGAACTTTATGATAGGGACCGACTCTCACATTTCAATAATTACCCTGAATGTGAATGGACTAAATGCACCACTAAAAGACATAGAAAGGCAAAATGGATAAATATCACCTGGCAGTAATATATTGCCTACAAGAGACCCATCTCACTAGAAAGGACATGCACAGACTCAAAGTAAGAGGATGGGAAACAAATTTTCAGGCAAAGGGAACACAAAAGAAAGGAGGAGTCATGATCCTAATTTCAGATAAAATACCATTTAACCTGTAAAAAATTTAAAAAGACATAGAAGGTCACTACATAATGATAAAAGGTTCACTCCCTAAACAAGAAATATCTATCCTAAACATATATGCACCCAACATAGGAACGCCAACTTCCATAAAGCAGCTTCTAGGAAAATTCAAGAGGGATATTGACTCTAACACTATCATAACTGGAGACTTTAATATCCAACTCACAACCCTAACCAGATCACCAGGACAAAAAATCAGCAATGAGATCCAGAACCTTAATGTGACTGTTGACCAAATGGACTTAATTGATACCCACAAATTACTTCACCCAACGACCACAGAATATGCATTCTACTCATCACCACATGGAACGTATTCTAAGATCAACCACATATTTGGCTATAAATCAAGCATAAACAAATTTCAAAAGATCAAAATTTTGTCATGCACCTTCTTGGACCACAGTGGAATAAAAATAAACATCAACATGAACAAAGTTTCCCCAAACCCACAAAGACATAGACACTAAATAGCATGATGCTAAACAACTCCTGGGTCAACAATGAAAACAAAACAAAGATTAAAAGAGATTCCTGGAAACAAATGAAAATGAAGAAACATCTTACAAAAATCTCTGGGATGCCATGAAAGTTGTAGTAAGAGGGGAATTATATCTCTACAAACGCACATGAAGAAAATGGAAGGAACACAAATTAATAGCCTAACAAGTCACCTTAGGAAACAGGAAAAGCAAGACCACCAAAACCCTAACTTCAGCAGAAGAATCCAGATCACCAAAATAAAAGCCCAAATCCGGGACATAGAAGACAAAAAGATAATACAAAAAAGATCAATGAAACAAAAAGACGGTTCTTTGAAAAGATAAATAAGATCGATGATCCCCTAGCTAGACTGACCAAGGAAAAAAGAGAAAAGCCTAGATAAATACAATCAGAAACACAAAAGATGAAGTCACATCTGACCCTGAAGAAATACAAAAGATCTCCAGAGACTACTATGTACACTTGTATGGAAACAAACTTGAAAACCTTAAAGAAATGGAAGACTTTCTGATATCACACAACCTGCCTAGGTTGAAACAAGAAGAAATCAAGACCCTAAATAGACCAATAACAATCAAGGAAATTGACTATGTAATAAGACTACAAAAAAAATCCCTGGACCAGATGACTTTCCAACAGAATTCTATAAGACATTTAAGGAGGAGCTGATGCCAATCCTACTGAAAGTATTCCAGGTGATTGAGAAAGATGGAATCCTCCCCAAATCATTTTACAAAGCTAACATCACATTGATACCCAAGTCAGGTAAAGACCCAACAAAGAAAGAGAACTACAGGCCAATATCTTTGATGAACATAGAAGCCAAAATTCTCAACAAGATCCTAGCAAACCAGATTCAACAACACATCTCAATAATCATCCATCATAACAAAGTAGGTTTCATTCCTGGGATACAAGGCTGGTGCAACATTCACAAGACAATAAATGTAATTAAATACATTAACAGATGTCAGAACAAAAACCACATGATTTTATCAGTAGATGCAGAAAAAGCTACTGATAAAATCCAGCACCCCTTCTTGATAAAAACCCTCGAACATCTAGGCATACATGGAACATACCTCAAAATAGTAAAAGCCATCTACAAGAAACCCAAAGCTAGCATACTCCTAAACAGACAAAAATTTGAACCATTTCCCCTGAAAACTGGAACAAGACAAAGATGCCCCTCTCTTCCCTCCTGTTCAGTATAGTATTGGAAGTCCTGGCTAGAGCAATCAGAAAAGAGAATGTGATCAGGGGTATGCAAATAGGTATAGAGGAAGTCAAGTTATCTCTCTTTGCCGATGACATGATTGTGTACCTTGAAAACCCAAGAGAATCAGTCAAAAGCCTCCTTGCACTGATAAAGGACTTTGGCAAAGTCTCAGGGTATAAAATAAATGTGCAAAGGACAATCACATTTCTTTAAATGAATAATAAACAGAAACCCAAATAAAAAACACAATCCCATTCACAATAGCCACACAAAAAAAATGAAATACCTTCATATCTTCCTAACCAGGGATGTGAAAGACCTTTACAATGAAAACTACAAAACATTGCTTAAAGAAATCAAAGATGACACAAACAAGTGGAAAGCTAACCCATGCTCTATGGTTTGGAAGAATCAACATTGTGAAGATGTCCATCTTACCTAAGGCAATCTACAGGTTTAATGCAATACCCATCAAATTCCCAGCAACATTCTTCTCAGAGCTAGAAAAAACAATACAGGAATTCATATGGAAACACAAATGACTAAGAATAGCCAGAACAATCCTCAGCAAAAAAAAACAAAGTAGGTGGTATCACATTACCAGACTTCAAACCAAAGCTATAATAATCAAAGCAGCTTGGTATTGGTACAGGAACAGGCATATAGACCAATGGAATAGAATTGAGATTCCAGAAGCAGAACCTCAATTTCTCAACTGACTCATCTTCAACAAAGCCTCCACCACCTACCACTGGGGAGAGGAGAACCTACTCAGTAAATGGTGCTGGGAAAGCTGTCTGACCACATGCAGAAGATTCAGACAAGATCCCTATCTATCCCCATACACAAAAATTAACTCCAAATGAATCAGAGACCTAAATGTGAAACCTCAACCCATAAGAACCTTAGAAAATGCAGGTAATTGGAACTGGCATCCAATTCCTGAACAAAATCGAAATGCATGGACCATAAGAGATAAGATAGACAAGTGGAACCTCATTAAACTGACAAGCTTCTTCAAAGCCAAAGAAACCATCAAGAGAGCAGAGAGACAACCCACCAAGTGGGAAAAGTATTTGCCAACTCCATGTCTGACAAAGGCCTAACATCTTGGATATACAAGGAACTCAAATGTGCTGAAAAGAAAAAAAAACCCATTATAAAGTGGGCAAAAGTTATGAACAGACACTTCTCAAAAGAAGACATCCAAGCAGCCAACAGACACATGAAGAAATGTTCAACCTCACTAATCATCAAGGAGATGCAAATTAAAGCTACACTGAGTTACCACCTAACTCCAGTCAGAATGGCCATTATCAATAACTCAAAAAAGAACAGATGCTGGAGAGGATGTGGTGAAAAGGGAACACTGCTACACTTTTGCTGGGAGTATAAACTAGTGTAACCTCTGTGGAAATCAGTGTGGCGATTCCTAAAAGCTCTAAATATCGACCTCCCATATGACCCTCAATCCCCCTACTGGGAATATAACCTGTAGAACTCAAATCACTCTATAAAAAATATACCTGCACACATATGTTTATCACATCATTGTTCACAATAATAAAAACTTGGAACCAACCATGCTGTCCATCAAAAGAGGACTGGATTTTAAAAATGTGGTACATATACATGATGGAATACAATGCAGCCATAAAAAAGAACAAAATCATGAATTTTGCAGCAACCTGGATGGGACTAGAGTCTATAATACTGAGTGATCTCTCACAGAAACAAAGACCTGAGTATCACTGTTCTCACTCATATAGTGGACCTTGAACATCTATCATAATACTATAAATAAAGGACTGACAGTGGTGGGAAACTATGTAGGGAGGGGCAGGGAGGTGAGATTAACAGTCAATATCTGTCTGGGGACGGGGAGACACCCCTCATCAACAAGGGTACCTGCACAATACATATTTGTATACCTAACCCTTAACTGTACCCCACAATTTTAAAATAAAAAATGTTTTAAAAAAGAAACAAAAAAATTGAGCAAGGTACATAGATCACCAAAAAGGCAAGTGAAGGCCAGAATTCAAGTCAGTTTTTTTAATACCAGATTTTTTCTTTCTTTTCTTCTGCTGGTACTGCTGAAGACATATTATATATATGCCAGCCATATGGAATACATATATATTTTTTAATCTTATGATCTAGTGACACACCTGATTTATAGTTAAATAGCTATGTTTAGCAACAGGCAATTGTTATTTCTAGTTCTTAGGACTCCCATCCTCATGGTTATGGTGTCTTCTGTTCTCACTCATAGAAGGTTGTTTCCTTGTGTGCTCTATGATTTTTTTAAACCAATTACTATATTTTCAGGTCCCCCTCCCCTTAAAATCTTTTGTGACCTGTGATTTAGAGGCACTTTCTGCACCTGTTCATTCCCCAACTGTGTTTCACAAAGTTTTTTCCAGTTATTTCAGGGATCTCACTGGCTGGTGTTAATGTTAATTGCTCAGCTTTTGTTTTCTAAGACAAAAATAATATAAATGTCAAAGTAATATTAATTCAAATTTCAAACTTTTGCAAGAATGTAAGTCTAGAATTTAACTTCTTAGAGGTAACTTTGTTTTATCACAAACCCAGCAGTTAGAGAAGCTTTCCCAACATCTTCCTGTACTATGAGCCAATTTCTTCTAGTTTGGGGGTTTGCAAACACACCCGTTGGCCTCCTCAGTTTTTGTGAATAAAATGTATTGAAATAAGGTCATGTTCATTTGTTTGCATGTCGTTTGTGTCTGCTTTTGTGTCACAAGGGCAAAGTTGAATAGTTGTGACACACTGTGTAGTCTGCAAAACTGAAAATATTTACTATTTGTCTCTTTGCAGAAGATTTCTGACTGCTTTAGTCCTTCATTTCAACAGAGTATGTTGCTCTCTGAGCAAAGTTTAGGGTCTCCCAATTCTTTGCCTTGTAAAGGGCCAGCTTTCATTGTCTATTTCCACATTAAGCCCAAGGTCCAAGATTACTGGGATTAATCCTCCCTTTCTCCACTTAAAGTTCCATATTTTATTTCCCACCTCATTCTGGCATCTAAGGATTACTCTCTCTTCCCTTCCTCCAGTTTTTGTCCTCATAAGGTCAATTAATTATGCATTAAAGTAATTCCAATGATACTTTACCCAGCATTTTCTATATTTTTGTACAAGTATTGTACTAGTATGTTTTTATATTATTTTAGTTTGTTTACCATAATTGGTTCAGTTTGGTCTAATGAGAAATTGGAATGTTTTAGAAGAATAAAAACACAATGAGGAAGGAAAAAAATAAAAACCATGATTCTGGTCAATAAACTCAAATTTTGTCTTATGCATAGAAGACTAAAAGTTTACTTAGGTTTAAATAAATGCTATCAAGAAGATAATGACAATATTGTAGTACACAGATTTAAAATTCAAGGACAGAAACTTTATTCAAACATATAAAAGACCTTATATATTTAAAAATATATGATGCAGGCTGTGAAAGAATGTTTGGACCTTAAACAATTATCATAATACTATAAAAAAGAGATTGGCAGTAGTGGGAAACAGCCAAGAGGGTGTGAGATCGGCAGTTGAGGGAAACTGCCAGAGGAGGGGAGGGGCACAGTTCAACAGCAGGGGTACCTGCATAATGAACATTTGTATACCTAACCCTGAATTGTACTCAAAAATAAAAAAAGAAGAAAATAATAATGAAAATACAAAAAAAAAGTGAGGCAGAAACTGGGTTTGAATTCCAGTTTTACTGCTTGCTAATAGTTAAAAAAATTCCAGACCTTCCAAGAAACATTTCAGAAAAGACACCATTAATTGCAATCAAATACAGAGAACATCTTACTAAAGAGAAAGTTGTAACCATTTTATAGAGTCTTTCCTAAGCCATACTATTTTCTAAGCTGTGACTAGAGTATTATGATGGATGTTCGGAACTTGCTTGTGGGTGGGAGCATGTGGTGCTTGGTTGTTGGTTTTTGTGGTGGGTCATTGGGTAGGGTGAACTCTGGGTACATCCAGGTTGCTGCGAAGTCCGTGATTTTTCTCCTTTTTTATTGCTACGTAACTGTACCTCACATCTTTAAAATAAAGGGGAAAAAGAACATTCTTGGGGGGGAAAAAAGAAAGAATGTCTTGGAATGTCACACATTAAAATATTTTAAAGTAGAAATTTTATTCTTCTGCCATACCTCTACTGAGGCCAGGAATTGTTTTAATGATTGATTGATTTTCAAGCACAGTATATAAAACAAAATTATGATGTGGCTTTAATCAGCCATGCATCCTTAAGATTCATAATCAAATCAAATAAATCAAGCAAGGTTGCAGGTTTTAATTGTTCTATCATAATAAAGTTTTTATTTCTCTTATTTTTTTTTTTTTTTACTGAAATGTCTTCCTTGCTTAGCTGCCCTATGGCCGAATTTCTACCTGTCTTTATTTTCCCATGCTTGGGCACTTGTTCTTTTGTGACCTTCTTTTCTCTGCCTCCTATGCCCTTTCTTTCAAAAGAGATTAATACCAGTCCCAAGTTACTTGGCTCTTCAGTCTATTCTAGATGGGGACCATGTAGACAAAGCCATCTCTCCTGGGAAACAAACCACAAGCCCTCTCCCTCTTTGCTCATTGTTTACGTGAGCTGATCCTAGGAATCCCTTTGTGTGAAAATGTTCATCAAGGAAGAATGGGTGACCTGTTTGCCTTAGATGGTCCTCCCTCTGCTCTGCCATTTTTCAAAGTCAGAAGAGGAAAGACCAGGAGGCCAGATTATATGAGTGCTTGCAAGGAGGCCAATAACCACCAAATTCCATGTATAACTTTCACGTGTACTAGGCATTTCCACAATGAAAGAAAATTTACTAAGATAAAAGTAGATTATACTGCCACAAAATAATGGCTCATATTTATTGAGTACACACATACACACATACACACACACACACACACACACAAACTCACAATGCCTAATTAGGCTTAAAAGGAACTTGCTCTGGTTTAAACCCAAAGGAAAAGCTGTGTTGGAGTTCTTGAGAACTGGTGTGTTGTTCCCTGTCATGCTATCTGCTTAAGGAATTTTCAAGGATAATTTTGCCTGTATGTGTCTCTTGCTTCATGCCCTGACTTTAGAACCTAAGTTGCAAAAACAGTTGTGACTCTACTATCTTCAAAGCTGCCACCAGAATGAATCAAACCAACCATATAATTTCTGTGTTAAAGGTCTTCTGTGGCTCACCTTGTGGGTAAAATCTTAATAAGAGCTGGCTTCTGTCTTTTTGCCATTGGCATCTCCTGACACTTCTGGCATTGTACTTTGCTACATAGAGCACTGCTTTACCCCTTCACAGTTCATATACATTTCTACTGGGTGTTTTAGCCTTTCAGCATTAGCCATATCATAACCTCTATCCATTCTTCATTCTTCAGACTTTGCCCTTTGGCTGCCATGATGTCAGTTGCCAACAGATTTTAAAATATTTTTCTTTTTTGTTTTACTTCTCTTAAATATATTTCTATGTTGCAAATGTCCCATTGCATACATTATTTAATAATATGCCTTCCTCTGTACTATATGGGTAAATATTACAAATTTTGGTCTTTGTATCTTCCATGCATTTCACAAGGCTCTACACTTGCGGGTGTTTGATAAAATTGTATTGAATTGAAATAAATAGCTCTCTTCAAACTGAACCTAAGCCAAATATTTACTTGTAAAAAAATTGTGGGACAAAATAACATTTGTATAAGTTCTCAATCAATTCTTGCATATTAGGTTGCTACTGAAATTCAGGAAAAAACTTGAGATTTGGTTTCATAAATTAATTCTTTGTTTACTTCCAGTCAATGTTCAAATAGGACTGTGAAATGCGATGAATTAGCAACACCATCTACTGGTAAGATATCAACAGATGTTTTCCTTTAGGAGAATGCAGCTCTTAATGCTGTCTCCTCCACTCTCCTGTCGCAAGTCTTCAATCCCTCACAGCCATTCTTGCCAGTGTGTACTGGTGTAGCCTTGAGAATTTCTCAACACTGTGCTCCAGTGCTTCCTAACTTTTTTCACATTGAGAATTATAATATCTGTAGGACACTCTGGGTCGAACATAGAAGGCTGCTCAGGGACAGAACTGCCTAGATGCTGCCTACCCCAGGACTACATCAGAAGCCCCAAGGGCTTTAAGGATACGTATCCAGACATCTGTTGTAATCCATTTGTGGTACTGAGATTGGTAAACTCCACTATAGATCTCTACTTCCCAGACTGTAATGTGCACACCTGGAGATCTTGTTCAAAATGCAGATTCTGATTCAATGGGTCAGGGGGGATGCCTGAGAGTCTGCATTTCTATCAATGGGCAAGGTGATGTCAATGCTGCTGGTTCCTGGACTACCTCAAGTGGCAAGGCTTTGGGACTAGTAGCAACCAATTAAAATGGCATATGAAGTGACATCTACTGCCATATCTCTTTAGAATGTCATTTTACACTTCTCTCTCTTAAGATCCTATGTATTAGACCTAATGCATCATTCATGCTTTTGTCTCAAATTGAAAGATGATCCACAGCATTTTTTGTAGAGCAAGTCTTGTGGTAATGAACATCCTTAGTTTTTGCTTATACTGGAGCATCTTTATCTCGTCTTCATTTTAGAAGAAGAGATTGACTGGATATAGTATTTTTACTTGCCAATATATTTTAGCATCTCAAATACATCATCTCCCTGCCATCTGACCTGCAAAGTTTCTGCTGAGAAATCCATCGATAATTTTGTAAAGGCTTTCTTCTATATGACAAGTCACTTCCTTTTGGTGCTTTCAGCATTATCTTTCTGTCTTCACTTTTAACACTTTGCTTATAATGTGCCATTGATGTGGTCTCTTAGACTTCTTAATGAGCATTTGCTGAGTTTCTGGAATTTGTATTTATGATACTATTAACCATTATGTGTTCAGATATGCTTCCTTCACCTTTCTCTCTTTCTTTTCTTTCTGTGACTCTTATAATGAATATATTTGTCTCCTTGAAGGTGTCTCATAAATTCTTTGGCTCTTGTTGCTTTCTTATTATCTCTTTCTCTGACTCAATGATTACAAATGACTTGTCTTCAAGTTCATTGATGCTTTCTTCTTCCTGATCAAGTCTGCTACTGAATTCCTGTAGTAAATTTTTCAATTCAGTTACTGTATTTCTCAGCTCCAGAATTTGTGGATTTTTAAAATAGGTTATATAGCTTTGTTGATATTCTTATTTTGTTCATGCACTTTTTTTCTGATTCACTTTCATCACATAAAGTGCCTCAACTTCTGTCACGATAGGGGCAATTCTAGGCAAATGATAAATAATACTTGCTATCTTATATTTTAATAAACAGGAGAAGTGTGGGCTGATAAAAGTAATTATGACCTATTGCTTTGTTATTTATTTGAATGTCCAGGTACATATTATTATAAATTGACTTTGAATTACACTTCTGGACTGACTTTACAAGGATTCAGTCTAGTCTAAGTCTGCTTCACAAGGTATATTTAAGGACTACACACATATTCAGTAGCTGTAGAGTCATCCTTGGTTTGTCCTATTTTCTTCAGGATTACTCACAGCTAAAGAAGGGAGGCTCAGGTGGCTAGCCTTCTTACAAAGGAATCCACAAGACTAGATCCCATTGGCCCCACCTAAGGGAATGTATTGATCCTCCATTTCATTTAGGTTATCGAGTTTCTTTCTATACAGGTGTGCATAGTAATCTCTGATAATCTTTTGTATTTCTTCGAAATCAGTTGTGATTTGATCTTTTGCATTACTGATTGTGTTTATTTGAGCTTTTTCTCTCTTTTTCATGCTCATTCTGGCTAGGAGACAATCAATCTTGTTTATCCTTTCAAAGAACCAGCTTTTTGTTTGGCTGATTTGTTCTATGATATTTTTGTCTTCTGTGTTCCATATTTGGGCTTTAACTTTGGTGATCTGGATTATTCTGCTAAAGTTAAGGTTTTGGTGGTCCTGCCTTTCCAGCTCCCTTAGGCAATTTGTTAGACTGTTAACTTGTGATCTTTATATTTTCTTGATGTGTGTCCATAGTGATATAAATTCTCCTCTTAGAACTGATTTCATCGCATCTCGGATGTAAAATGTTTCTTCATTTTTATTTGTTTCCAGTAATCTTTTAATTTCTGTTTTGATTTCTGTGTTGACCCAGGAGTCATTCAGCATCATGCTATTTAGTGTCCATGTCTCTGTATGTTTGGGAGGAATTTTTTGGTGTTGATATTTATTTTTATTCCATCATGGTCTAAGAAGGTACAGGGCAGCATTTCAATCTTATGAAATTTGTTTATGCTTAATTCATGGCCAATGATGTGATGATCAATATTGGAATATATTCCATGTGGTGATGATGAGTAGAATGTATATTCTGTGGTTGTTGGATGGAGTGTCCTGTAGCTATCTATTAAGTTCATTTGGTCAAGCATTAAGTTGAGATTCCAGATCTCTTTGTTGATTTTTCACCTCGATGATCAATCTAGTGTTGTTAGTGGTGCATTTAAGTCCCCAGCTATGATAATGTTAGAGTCAGTATCCTTTTTTAGTTTAGTAGTTGCTTTGTAAATGCGGGCTCTCCCGTGTTAGATGCATATATGTTTAGGATGAATATTTCTTGTTGATGGATTGACCTTTTTTATCATTATATAGTGTCCCTCCATATCTTTTTAAATTTTTGATGGCTTAAAGATTGTTTTGTCTGATATTAACATCATGACTCCTGCCATCTTTTGTGGTTCATTCACCTGGAAATTCATTCCCATCCTCTTTGAGTCTGTGTCCCTCCTTTACAGTGAAATGAGTTTCCTGGATGGAGCAAATTATTGGGTTATGTTTTTAAATCCAGTTTTCCATTCTGTCTTTTCAGTGGTACATTTAGTCCATTTACTTTCAGGCTGACTATTGAAATGTGAGTGTTTGTTCCTGTCATCATGCTCTTATAAGGCTGTTTTATTTTTGTCTAACTTTCGTGTTCATATATAAAAAAGGAAATGCTTCTACACTGCTGGTGGGAATGAAAATTAGTTCAACCCTATAGAAAACAATTGGATTTCTAAAAAAACTACAAATTGACCTTCCATGTGATCCAGCAATCCCCCTGCTGGGAATATACCCAGAGGAACTCAAATCATTCTACCAAAAAGATACCTGAGCATGCATGTTTATTGCGGCAGTATTCACAATAGCAAAAACATGGAACCAACCCTGCTGCTCATTGAAACTGGACTGGACTGGATTAAAAAGAATTTGGTACATATTCACAATAGAATATTATGCATGGACTTCACAGCAACTTGGATAGATTTAGAGTCTATAATACTCAGTGATCTATCACAGAAATAAAGAACCGAGTACTGCATGTACTCACTCATAAGCAGACCCTGAACATTTATCATAACACTGTAAGACAGAGATTGGCAGTAGCAGAACCCTGCCAAGGCAGGGAGGAGGGGAGCTCATAACATCAATAAGGGTATCTGATCTCAAGCCAGGCAAAGTGGGGACCAAAGGGAAGCCCAAACTTTACCTGTATGATGACCACTTTTATATGTAATCTTGAATTGTACCCCCACATCTTTAAAATACATAAATAAATAAAGTTTTTAAAGTACTAAAAGAAATGCAGTCTGTCATAAATGCGCTAGCTGGTACAGTGATGTGATGGGTTCCTAGAACACTTAACTGGTGGATGAAGCCAGTACTACAAAGGAGCCTGCCCTCCAAAACCTAATTCTGGTTTTTGGGGGTCCTCATAGTTGTTTTAACACTTCACAAGGAACCTGCTTTTCCCCTGCTTTTTTCAAGTGTATTGCCAGTACAGTCTCAAATCCACCACCCTTTTCCCCCAGGCTCACACCTCCAGGGCTTGCAGAGAAATCCTAAATATGCAGTTTCTTCCACATATTCCCAAACAACAACTTGTCCACTTCAGTTGACAATATTATCAACTATTGTCCTTTACTCTACCTTTGACATGCACACAGTAGTTTAATTGTTTATTGCTTTACACTGAGTAATGGATAGCAAGTTTTTAAAGATTTCTTTGTGAACATTTCACGTAAGAGAAAAGCAGAGAATAATCTCCTGACTTGCCACCATTGAAAAAAAATCTATTTGACTCTCCTCCTTTTATCTTTCCTTGTTACTGACCTATACCTTATCAGAATGTCTTTGGGTTGAGGTTGTTTTTGGAAACTTTACATGGTGATGTGGCCTCAGTCACGTTTCTGTCTTAGGCTTAAAAACCACCTGGGGATGACCATGTTTCTTGAAGTGTTTAGTGAGTCTCAGCCCCTAAGTATTGTTTAGATGTCAGTTAGGCAGAGAGTTCCATTGCTCTGTATAAATACCTGAGTCTCCAGTTGGTCCCAGGTTGTTCCTGACAATTAAGAAAAACTTAGTCCTGAGTTGGACATTTTGGCCTAATGTCCAAGTTTAGAGACCTCAGCCTCAGTTTAGGGACTGGCCAGTCCATCCCTGGATCTAGTGTCCCTATCCTTCTTTAACTTCCCAGGGGCACTGGGTGGGCATGGCCAGAGCTGTAGGATGTCTCTGGTCTACTCTGGTGCTCCTGTGGTGAGAGCTTTCCTCACCTAAAAACATATCCCCATGTCTTCTTGAGCTGATTGTTGTGCTCTTTAGAGCAGAGAGGATACCGTGACCCAAGGAGTAGTTCCTCAGCCTGAGGCACTCCTGGGGAGGGAAAAGAATGAACTGCAAGGTTGAGAGTAGGAGCAGCACCTTGTCTAGTATCAGTTTCTTCTGTTGATCTTTCCCTTTCTGGATGAAGGAGAGGCCCAGGGGCCTCCAGGAGGGCCACACCTGGGACCCAATGAGCAACACTCGCAGGGAAGAATTGTCGTTAAACCCAAGGAAGTAGCCAAGGTAGGAAATGAACAGCCACCATTGTGCCCTGAAAGTCAAGGTCAGTGTGGCATTGACAGGAAGGGGCTGGGGAGTTGCAAGGTTCAGACCGCAGATGACAATCTTCAGAGCTAAATGAGAAGTGGCAGTTCCCATGTCTTCAGAGAGGGAGTCTCTGGAGACTTCCACAGCTTACCTTGACCACCTTGATCCAGTATTTCACCATCCTGGCCCTGTCCTGAGCCATCATGCTGTAGTCCCCTAGGGAGGTCATGATGACACAGTTGGCCACTTTGTTGGACTCACGGTGATGGCACAGGCAGTGGGTGCCAACTGCTTCTGTTCCTTCTTGTTCTGATGGACCTAGGCATTCAAAAGACACCATCTTCTTGAACAGTTCCTGAGTAGGAGGGGAGTGTCACAAGCACACAGCACACCCAAGCTCAAAGTCCACAGTTGCTCAGTTTCAAGTAAGTGACAAGGGTCTGAGGTGGAGCTCAAAGAGCTTGGGAATTACCGCTAGACTTGTAGGAATGCCTGGGTATTCTGCACAGAAGGTATCGAATGCTTGGTGACAAATAACTCAGTATGATGGGGAGAGAGTGTGTCATTTTCAAAACTCCAAGCCCAGAGGGGGATTCATGCCTGCTCATCCTGAGCTAAGTCTGAAATCCATCCCAACCAGTCCTCAATTCTTCTTTTAATCACATGCACATTTCATGTGGTAGTTCCAACTAGGAGCTCTATTTGGTGTCTGCCATATAATCTATTATGCATCAGGTGCCTAATAGTTGCTTAAGCTGGTGAAACTTGGGCCAGATAGGTGGGTGACACATGGACCTGCTCTCCCCTCCTTAAGTCCACAACATCATCCCATAAGCCAAGCCCCACCTGCTTTCTGATTGTCTTGTCTCTGAATCTATAGTCACTTTGCAGCTGGCATCATTTGTGTCCCATGTCTGCTGTCCACATATGGACAAGAGGACTCCTGGGAAAATAAAGTCATCCAGTTCACATGGCTGGTAAAATATGGAACTGAGAAGGGCCTAGGTCATTGGACTGGGGTCAAGCCTTGACAGATCTGACACAGCTGATTCCAGAAGCATGACCTGCCCCTCCCCACCCTGCAGAGTCCAGCTGCTCACTGTGTCCATCAGAGTCCACTTCTCTACCAGCAGTGTGTGGGAATATGTGGGGGAACACCATGAAGCTAGGTAGCTCCTCACTGGTATGGTTCTTTGTAGTCCCAGAACAAGGGTGGAAGGCCTCTGGAGCTGACTCTACCTCAAGTACTGTCACAGGAGGTGGCTTTTTATCTGCTGTTAGAGCTGGCCCTGCTGCTGGCTCTAGGTCAGGTATTAGACCTAGGACTGCAGGTGCCTCTGGCTCCAGAGCTGGCCCCAGCTCCACCAGAATTGCTGTCTCTAACTGGGGAGCCAGCATTGGTAATGATTTTTGACACAGACCAGGAACTGGAAAAGGAGAAACGCCAGGAATATCAGTCACTTTTCATTGGTCTTTCCAAATACAAAAACAGCCTCACTGAAGTTCTGGGAATTCCAACCCCCAGAGTCTTCCAGGTCAAAGGCCACCTCACCTTCTGTCTCTGCCTCCCTGGGTTTCTCAAGCGCCAGCTGACCTCAGATGTACCCATGAGGCTGTAGGCTTGAGCCAAGCCAGTGGATCTGCACAAGGCCCAACTTAGTGTAAACATTGGCAACTTTGTGGGTTTGTAGGAATCTCCATTGAACCAGTGTGGTCAGGTAAGTGAAATGAGTGGGATGATTCTGGGGATAGCAAATAGACAGCAGAATCAGAGGCCTGGCCTTTCTTCCCACATGGCAATGTGGTATGTTTCTGGGACTTCAGGCTGGAGCTGCTTGTCTAGAGGACAGTCCCCTGCCCCCCACCCAGCTTTCGGTAGTATCCTTGCTGGGAAAAATCTGGTCATGAAGCAGAGTTGAACAATCTCTTGAAGGCCTTGACTTCCCCCTGAAATTTTCCTTTTGAAGGCCCATTGCATGCACCTCCATGCACCCCAGGACTCAGGACTGTGGCTCCAGGAAGATTTTGGAGTAGGTTTCTCATTATAATTTCTGGTATAGGCCCCATCTGCTGGAATCATGAGAGGAGGATGTGGGATGGAGAGGAACAGGCAGAGCTGGAATGGAACTGTGCAAGGCATGATTCTCTTGGATGCTGGCTCTGATCCCAGCCTTTCCTATCTTTTACAGAAGTCATGTGACCCCAACCTAACACACAACTCTCTTTGACTCCATGCCTCTTGCTAGGGAGCCCCCAGAACCAGCTTCTCATGAAACTCATAAGTGTGAGACCCAGTGTTATGTTAAGTCTCTCTCCCACTACAGATCACAGTATTTTTCCATACTTTTAGGTAGACAGGAGGTCCTCCCTCTGAACTCAGAGTATACTAATTTTATACTTGGTCCTGGATTCTGTCATTATGGTCAGAATCTGGAAGCCTATCGCCATACCTAGAAGTGGCCATGAGGGCCTCACATTGAACATCCTGTGATCATGACCTGCTTATGATGCCTACTATGAGTGTTTGACTCCTCAAGTAAAATTTAGATCCAGGGCTTGGCATCTACTGTGTTCATTCAATTATGCCAAGTCTTTAGAAAAGTTCCTGCACAAAGTGAATGCTTAATATATGTGTGTTTCATGAATGAATTCCCAACAAGAACCTTCTCAGATGTGGGAATGGGTCTAGGGGTTTTCTGTCAGAATTCAGGGATCTTAGTCCCATCCTTTTCAAGGATAGCAAAGTAATTTCAAAACTCCTTTGCAAATAAAAAAACAGACATGCATTCTGTGTGCTTTACCAGACATAGGGACAAGGTCATCGAGGAATGTTGCAGAGAGGTTCTTCAGTGAGGGAGGAGAGAGA
Source organism: Carlito syrichta (assembly GCF_000164805.1). NCBI lineage: Eukaryota > Metazoa > Chordata > Mammalia > Primates > Tarsiidae > Carlito > Carlito syrichta. Next base: position 138,813 of record NW_007248681.1, read on the forward strand.
AATCATCGAGATGAACCACCACAGCACACTCATCTGTCTTTCCACAGAGCCAGCCCCTAGAAACAAACTTGCCATGAGTTAGGTCATTTAGTTCCTACAGGAATCCTAAGAGAATCATCTTCTTCCAGCTACTTTTCCCAGGAACAAACTGGAACTCAGAGAGCTGCAGTGATATCTCCAGAAATACAAGCAGTAAACATCAGAGTCACTACGGTGCCTGGGAGTGGACAGATGCTCACCTGCTAAACAGCTGATCCAAGAACTAACTTTGGAGCTGTGGTGACATCCTGGTAGGAGTCTAGGAAGCTGGTGAGGGGGAAATGGTTCTACCCTGGAAGACTGGTACTCGGGAGAACACCTGCTGATCTCTGGTGCCTAGCTGTGAGGTCCACATAATGTGGATGCCTTTTTCCTGTAGGGTAGTACTTTTTATATTAGGAGGAGATAAGAAGGACCAGTGAGTGACATACTAGAAGCCACCAGAGGATGAGGGTCTGGAATTCAGAGCAGGAAACCCTTCAGAGACTTGTTCAGTCAGGACATGGCTACTCAGGGTGGAAAATGTTTGGGGCCTTTATTTATTTTTTTTTTATTTTGAAATTTAGAATTGTTGGTTTTCTTTTTTCTTATTGTTTATATTTAAAACGTGGGGTACAATTCAGGTTTAGGTCCATACATGATCATTATATAGGTAAAGTGTGGGTACCCTTATTGATGTTATTTGCTCCCCCTCCCCTGGAAGTGTCTCACTATTGCCAATTTCTTTTTTACAGTATTATGATAAATATTCAGGGTATGCTTATGAGTGAATTTTTGTTTCTTTGATTAATTATTTAGTTTTATAGACTCTAAAAAATAAGATAGATGTGTGGTACCTCATCAAACTAAAAAAAAAAAAACTTTTGCAAAGCAAAAGAAATCAAAAGAGAGTGGAAAAATAGCCCACAGAATGGGAAAAAAAATCTTTGCCAACTATAAATCTGACAAAGGCCTAGGTTGCTGTGAAGTTCATAGTTTTGTTTTTCTTTATGGCTGTATAATATTCCAGCATGCAAATGTACCACATTTTCTTTATCTAGTCCTCTATACATGGACTGCATGGTTGGTTCCATGTTTTTGCTATTGTGAACCATGCTGTAATAAACATACATGTGCAAGTATCTTTTTATAGAGTGATTTGAGTTCCTCTGGATATATTCCCAGAAGGTAAATTGCTGGGCCATATGCAAGGTCAAATTTAGATCTTTTAGAAAACACTACACTGTTTTCCACAGAGGTTGTACTAGTTTACATTTTTACCAACAGTGTAGTCATTCCCCAAATCCTCTCTGGCATCTGTTGTTTTTTGAGTTATTGATGATGGCCATCCTGAATGGAGTTAGGTAGTATCTCAGCGTAGCTTTTATTTGCATTTCTTTGATGATTAGGGAGGCTGAGCATTTTTTCATGTATCTGTTGGCTGCTTGTATGTCTTCTGTTGGCTGCTTGTATGTCTTCTTCTGAGAAGTGTCAATTCATATCATTTGCCTGCTTTTTAATAGGGTTGTTTGTTTTTTTCCTTTTGGCATATTTGAGTTCTTTGTGAACCCTGGATGTTAGGCCTTTGTCAGATTTATAGTTGGCAAAGATTTTTTTTTCCATTCTGTGGGCTATTTTTCCACTCTCTTTTGGTTTCTTTTGCTTTGCAAAAGTGTTTTTTTTAGTTTGATGAGGTACCACATGTCTATCTTATCTTTTATGGCATTCACTTTTATAGAGTTGATCAGGAATTGGCTGCCTATCCCAGTTTCCATAAGGGTGTTTCCTACGTTTTCTTCTAGGATTCTTATAGTTTGATGTTTTGCATTTAGGTCTTTGATCCATTTAGAGTTGATTTTTGTGTATGGTGAAAGGCAGGGGTCCTGTTTCAGTCTCCTGCATGTGGTCAATCAGTTTTCCCAGCAACATTTACTAAATAGGTTCTCCTCTCCCTAGTGGTTGTTGGCAGAGGCTTTGTCAAAGATGAGTTGGTTAAGAAATTGAGGTTTTGCTTCCAGAACCTCTATCTTGTATCATTAGTCTATATGCCCATTCTTGTACCAATACTAGGCTGTTTTGATTATTATATGTTTATATTTGATTTGAAGTCTGGAAGTGTGATAGCTCCTGCTTTGTTTCTTTTGCTAAGAATTGTTTTGACTATTCACAATCAATTATGTTTCATTTCCAGGTCTGAGAAGAATGATTTTGGTAATTTAATGGGTATTGCATTGAATCTGTAGATTGTCTTTGGTAGGATGGACATCTTAACAATGGTGATTCTAGGCCAGGTGCGGTAGCTCATGCTTATAGTCCCAGCAGAAGGCCAAGGTGAGAGAATTGCCTGAGCCCACAGGTTCAAGACCAGCCTGGGCAACTTGGCAAGACCTCATCTCTACAATAAATCAAACAAATAGCCAGGCATGATGGCATGTGCTTGTGGAAAGCTGAGGTTGAAGGATCACCTGAACTCATCGGGTCAAGGATGCAGTGGCCATGGCATGCCACTGCACTACAACCTGGGCACAGAGTAAGACTCTGACTCAGAACAAAACAAAGCAAAACAATATGTTGATTTTTCCAATCCATGAACCTGGAACATTTTTTCCTTAGTTTGTGTCTTCTCTTATTTCTTTGAACCGTGTGTGGTAGTTTTCATTGTAAAGGTCTTCCACTTCTCTGGTTAGAAAGATGTCAAGTGCAGGAGTCCTGCTCCTGCCGGGTCTAGGGTACCCCAAAGGTGTGAACGGCATAGGTGAAAGAATGCACTTTGGTCACCTGACTCTGTTGCAGGACAGATGCCATTTATTGTTAATTAACAGAGAACTTTTATACTATTTGTATAAGGGCCAGGACAAAGAAAATTCCTTCACACACATCATCCTTTAGAAGTTATGCCATCTAGTGGTCTTAGAAGCAACAACCAGGCCAAAAACACTACTTTCAGTTAATGAGTCTTAAGATAAGTTTAAAAGGAGTTTTACTTAAACTAAACATAATGTGTCACTTAATCTACAAGGCTTACTTTTATTTCTGTTATGCATCACTTATTTATTTAAAAGGCCTTAAAATCACCAAAACAAAACTATAAATCATACCTAGTGATAGTAGAAATTTGAAGCCTATTAACTTGACCAAAAAAACAGTGGCTAACATTTAAAGAATAACTATGAAAGTGACTTACTATGAAAATACATACACTAATTTTTACTCTAATTTTAATCATGTAAAAATGAACTAAAACATAATAAAATAAAGCTAATAGAACTAAAATTATTATGGCTGTATAATTGCTAATGAGCTTCTAAGTTTAGGTTAATGGTGGTTTGGGGGGGGTTGACATGTTTCCCTTTATGCTTGGCAACCTCCTGGAAAATATTTTTGTCTTAAGATAGCCACTTAAGTAATTATTATTATCTTTAAGGCACCAACTTTATCATTATGTGAACTTAAACTTATAAACCTACAACAATCTTTAAAATAATTAAACATCAAATTACAGCATTAAAATTTAATTAATGATTTGAAGTATAAAACCTTGTTAAACATAATCAAAGCCTAATAATTTTTGTCAACGCTCATATATATGTATATTAATTATATAAACTTGCATGATTATGCATTTACCAACTACTTTTAATACATGGATAAAACAATTATCTGCCTAGAATAGCACTACCAACAACTCTTTTCAAAACAATCTCAAATTACAGTCCTTGAAGTGCTTCAAGAAAGTTTCCAGGTGCACATTTCTCCATGTACCAGGAGTTTTCTCTGGGGTTTCTATGATTTTCAAAGCTTCTTAATCGCCTTTCCTCATCCAGGTGTTTTCATTGCTTTTTTCTTATCGTGTAGTGTATATTCCTAAAGAAAACTCAAAAGAAGCTTTTAATGATGTTTCCCAGGCCCCAGTGTTGCTGTCTATATTCAGTTAATTTATCATAAAAGTATTCAATTAATATACCATGAATTCAGTGAAAACCTATTCTATATATGTCAACTTAAAATCTTAACTATTGAATTAAGTAAAAAAACCTTAACGATTAATCTTTACCTTAAATCCATAAAAACAATGTTATAAATCACCTACATAACTCCTAGGTATGTGTCTGACCTATAATAAATTCATAATGAACTTACCATGAACTTGTGCTTCTAAAAAACCTTATGTCTAAACACTCAACTACATTATTCTAAATCAAATAGTAAGTGAATATACTTATATCATTTTTTATTCAAGCAATATCTAGTAACTCACAACCAAGTGAAAGAAAGCCTCTTTGATGTGCTTCAGAGTTTGTCTATTACGTGGGTTAGAAAAGGTCAAACTGCATAGTGGGAAGTGGAAAATTGAACAATAACATTTCCAGGTTAGCTGTGAATACTTCGCATAAACATGCCATTTTCTTCTTCCACAACTGCACAGAATTCTTCAGCCATATCAGCAGCAAAGGTGGAAGACAGAAGGGCCTCAGCTGCCCTGACTCACTTTGCGACTGGAGGTCCTCAGCGCACCTGGACTTTGTCAATCAGGTGGGCTTCCAAGGCTGGCTACCAACAGCCAAGGTATTTCTTCTCTTTTCTTTTTTGTTTTGTTTTGTATTTTTTGTTTGTTTATTTGGTGGCTATTGTGAATGGGAGTGTGCTTTTTATTTGGGTTTCTGTCTGTTAATTGTTGGTGTATAGGAATGCAACTGCCTTTTGCACATTTATTTTATACCCCACAACATTGCCTAAGTTCTTTATCAGTGTAAGGAGATTTTGGACAGATTCTCTTGGTTTTCAAGGTATAGGATTATGTTATCTGCAAAGAGGGATAACTCAACTTCCTCTTTTCCTATTTGGAGACCCTTGATTTCCTTCTCTTGTCCAATTGCTCTAGCTAGGAATTTTAACACTATATTGAATAGGAGGCAGCCTTGTCTTGTTCTGGTTTTCAGGGGAAATGTTTCCAATTTTTGTCTGTTTAGCAATATATTGTCTGTGGGTTTGTCACAGATGGCTCTTACTATTTTGAAATATGTTCCATCTATGCCTATGTGTTCATGGATTTTTATCAAGAAGGGATGTTGAATTTTATCAAAAGCTTTTTCAACATCTAATGATATAATCATGTGATTCTTGGTTTTACATCTGTTGATGTATTTAATTATGTTTATGCTCTTATGGATGTTGAACCAGCCCTGCATCCTGGGAATGAATCATACTTGGTCATGATGGATGATTTTTGAGATGTGTTGTTGGATCCAGTTTGCTAGAATATTGTTGAAATTTTTGCATCTGTGTTCATCAGGGATATTGGCCTGTAGTGTTCTTTCTGTGTTGGAACTTTACCCAATTTGGGTATCAATGTGATGTTTTGTCATAAAATGATTTTGGGAGAGTTCTGTCTTTCTCAATTTATTGGGATACATTTATTAGGATTGGTATCAGCTCCTCCTTGTATGTTTTGTAGGAAAATCATCTGGTCCAGGGCTATTTTTTGGAGTAGTTTTCTTATGACTAAGTCAATCTCCTGGGTTGTTATTAGTCTATTTATGGTCTCAATATCTTCTTCTTTCAACTTTGGGAGGTTGTGTGATTTCAGAAAGTTCTCCATTTCATTTAGGTTTTTGAGTTTGTTTTTGTACCAGTGTACATAGTAATCTGTGGTAACCTTTTGTATTTCTTGGGGCCAGTTGTGACTCGATCTTTTGCGCTTCTCCTTTTTTTTCATCCAAAAACAGCCATAATTTTATTAATGATAGAAATAGTACACATTTCAAACCAAACTGCAGGTACTCTTTTGAGTCACCAAGAAAAAAGTCATTTTCAGGTGGTTTCATTGTTAATTCCATAATAGCATTTAGGATATCATTACTGTTGTTCATTGGGACTCAGATTGCCTTTGCTCTTGACACATTTGCTTGTGACTTGACCGGTTTTATGTCCTTAACTTCCACAGCTGTCTGGTTGTGGGTTTATTATAGATGAACCTGCCTATAATGATATATGTTCCCTCTGTGCCTAGGCATTCAAGGCTTTTTATCAAGAAGGCATGCTGCATTTTATCAAAAGCCTTTTTTTGCATCTAATGATGTATTTATGTGGTTCTTGTTTTTACATCTCTTGATGTATTTAATTACATTTATGATCTTGTGGATGTTGAACTAGTTCTGCATCCCAAGGATGAAGCCTACTTATTCATGGTGGATGATTTTTGAGATGTTGGATCTGATTTTCTATAATCTTGTTGAGTATTTTTATGTCTATGTTCATCAGGAATATTGACCTGCAGTTCTCTTTGTTGGAACTGTATCCGATTTGGGTATCAATGTGATGTTAACTTTATAAAAAGATTTGGGGAGAGTTCAATTTTTCTTGATTGCCTGAAATGCTTTCAATAGACTGGGTGTCAGCGCTTTCTTGTATGTTTTATAGAATTCCACTGGAAAGCCATCTGGTCCAAAGTTTTCGTTTGTTTGTTTTTGTAAGTAGTTTTCTTATGATGGGGTCAATTTCCTGGGTTGTTATTGTTATGACCGAAGTGTGAGAAGGAGACATGCCAGCATGCCAAGTCTGAATTATGAGTCCTTTATTAACGCACAGGTCAAGAGTAGCCTTCATTCTTAAGTGAAGTTTGCAACAAGCTTTTAAAGGCAAAAACTGCAAGTGGGCTACATAGCAGGGGGTGAGGGTACAAGGAACTAAAAGCAAAAGGAACAATTTCTTGGATTTCAGTTAACAAGGCATACAATTACACGGAACTTGTGACTAGGGAGTTTTCAATGACCATCAAGAACGGTCAGCATGATCAGCTCAGAGGAATACATTTGTGGTTCTGTGATCATGGGAATGTTACAGCAATTACACGTATACAATGGTAGGTGGTCATTTTTATGTCTGGTAGACAGATATGATGGAGGATTGTAACAAAATGGAGTTACTTATGTCAAGCAAGTTATTGCAATTATTTCACATATTTCATTAGCTATTTCATTCCCCCCTTTTAGTTGTACATGAGTCAATTCATTGACTCACTGGTTAATGACAAAGGTAGGGGTTAAGGAATTAGTACAATGCATTTAAAAAATTAATGACAGCTGGGCTCGGTGGCTCAGCCTGTAATCCTGTGCCTTTGGGAGGCTGAGGTGAGTGGATTGCCTGAGCCCGCGGGTTAGAGACCCGCCTGGGCAGCGAGACCTCATCTCTACAATAAAAAGAAAAAAAATCAGCCGGGCGTGGTAGCGCATGCCCGTAATACCGGCTACTTGGAAGGCTGAGGCAGAAGGATCGCCAGGGCCCAGCAGGCAAGGCTGTGGTGGCCGGAAGCAGCCACTGAACTCCAGTCTGGGCAACCGAGTGAAACTCCATCTCAAAAAAAAAAAAAAAAGAAATTAGTGACAGTAACCAGTAAATTAGTCTATTTAAGCAGTTGGAGTTTATGGTTTAGCTGAGAGTTGGCTGGTCAGCCTGTGGTGTGGTTGAAGCAAGATGACAGGTGAGAGGATTTTCAGTTTAAATGTCCAAGCAGGATGGAGGAATTTTTTTTTTTTTTGGCTTTCTTGACTCATGAGTGATGAATTTAAGCCGGCACTCCACTAAACATGAGTGCTGTTGGGGTGGTGAGGATGACTTTGTAGGGTTATTTCCAGGCAGGGTCAGTCTTTTCTTCTGGAACTTTTTGACATAGACCAAGTTCCCAGGCTGAAATGGATGACGTGGTGTGGAGTATGGAGTTGGCAAGGTGAAATGGATGTTGGTGTGGACAATATTCTGGACCTGTTGTAAAGACTGGAGATACTTTAACAGCCATTGATTAGTGATTTTTTTAAGAATGAGATCCCGCAACCAGGGTAAGAGGAGGAGATCTTTTAAACATTATTTTATATGGAGCTAACCCAACTTTATATGGAATGCATTGGGTACAGAGAAGAGTTATAGGCAGAAGATTTACCCATTTTTCACCAGTCTCTATTATTAATTTGGTTAAAGTAGATTTTAAGGTTTGGTTTATTCATTTTACCTGTCCAGAGCTTTATGGTTAGTAAGCACAATGTCCAATTAATGTTGAGTGCTTTACTAACCAGCTGTACTATGGACAAGGTAAAGGCAGGACCATTGTTAGAGCCAATAGAGAGGGGGAGCCCAAACCTAGGAATGATTTCATTTAGTAAAAAACCTTGCAACTGAATGTGCTGTTTTATTTCTTGTGGCCAAGGTCTTTACTTATCCAGAAAAAGTATTTATCAATACCAGTAGAGAATCGTACCCCATCTGAGGGGGTTTTATTTCAGTAAAGTCTACTTTTCATTATTCTCCAGGGGTTACTTTTTGAGCCCTGGTGCCACCCAGAGGTCTGAGTTCTTGTTTTGTATTGACTTGGGCACAGGCTGGGCACATAGCAGCTGCCATTGCAGCTATGCTTTTTAAGTTATTAATATGATAAAAATGGTTTAACAGCTCAGTTATTATAGTACCTCCCAAATGGGTAGTAGAATGTAATTGTTTTACCAGGGCATGTTTCAAGGCTTCCAGCAGAATAATTTTAGAGTTCTTAATCACCATCCAGTGGAGTCTTTGTAAGATCCCACTAGGTCTGCCTGTTCCTCTTTTTCCTGGGTATAGGTGGGCTGTTTTGGGAGAGAAGGAGCTGGAAAGGTTTTGGTTACCAGGATAGTTAGAGGTTTAATTGGGGATTCTGCTGCCTTCCGAGCCACCTGATCTGTCGGGTGGTTCCCAGTTACTTCTGGAGTGTTAAATTTCTGATGTCCCCTGCAATGAATGATGGCTACCTCTGTGGAGGGCCTTATAGCCTCTAGGAGGGCTAAGATTTTCTCCTTGTTTTTGATTATCTTACCTGCAGCTGTAAGAAGTCCTTGTTCCTTGTAAATTATGGCATGCACATGAAGTGTGGCAAAAGCATACTGGCTGTTGGTGAAGATGTTTACTCATTTTCCTGTTCCCCAACGTAAAGTCTGAGTCAAAGCAATTAGTTCAGCTTTCTGAATCGAGGTACCTTGAGGCAATACCTGTGACCAAATTACATTGTGAGCCATGGTAACTGCTGTGCCAGCCTTGCAGACTCCCTTTATTACCAGGCTGCTGCCATCGGCATTAGCCTGGCTTAAGAGAGTGTCCTGAAGATTGGGTTGGCTGGCCTGAGAGATGTTCAACATGTCTTTGCAGTCATGATTGGAGTCTCCAGATTGTTATCAGGCAGCAGAGTGGCTGGATTGAGTAGGAGAGAAAGTTGGTTTTGGTTGGTCAAGCAAGAGACTTCAATATTGAATGATACGAGTATTTGACATTCAGCAGTCAGAGGCTCCTTGAAACAAAATTACATTAGCATAGGGAAAAGTCAAAGCCAGATTTTGGCCAAAAGTTAATTTATCTGCATGGCCATGGCTGCAATGGCCCAAGACAAGAGGGACAGCCACAGGCTACTGCGTTTAGTCTTTTTGACAAGTCAGTCACAGTCTTTTTGGGGGTTCTAAGGTCTGAGTGAGGACTTCTTTTGTAATTTCTCATTTTTCATGAATGAACAAGTGAAAAGGATTGGCAACATCTGGGATAGCGAAAGCCAGGGCTTGAGTGAGAGCAGTCTTTAACTGCTGGAACAGTTGTTTCTCAGTAGCAGTCCATTGCAGGAGCTGGTCCCGTGCCATGGCAGTGTATAGAGGTTTGGCAATTTCAGCAAAACTAGGCATTCATAACCGGCAATACCCCACTGCTCCCAGGAATTTCCATACCTATTTCTTTGTGCCATTCATTTAAAGAATGGCTTCTTTCCAGGCTGAGGTTAGAACTTGCTTACCCTTTGTTAGCCAGTATCCCAGGTAGGATACTTCAGTTGAGCAGAGCTGTGCCTTCTTCGCTGAGACAAGAAGGTCAGTCAGAGACTACTTCAAGCAGGTGAGAAATATTCATTCCTGCAAAAACCTCCACTTTCTGCAGCTTTTTTTCAGATGTCCAATGCTACCTGTGCCACAAATGCCAGGTTAATAGCTTGAGCATTCTCAGGAGCCAAAGGATCAAAAGGGGTGTAGGTTAAACACCCTCGGAGACTCCTTAGGTCCCTGGAGAACCTCAGTGTCTTTAGAAAGATTGATAGGTTCTTGGCTGCCCCCTTCAAATCTGCTAATAGAGCCTGGTGATAGGTATCTAATGCCCTGGACCCAGCTGAAGTGTTAGGGTCCCAGTCTGGACAGGAGGAAGGAAAATCTTTATTTAACATTTCCTGACTTTTTCTTCTGAATACCTGTAGCTGAGGCTAGAACAGACTTCCTAATGCTCTTTCACTTCTCAGAAGTAAACAAACTTATAAGGGGCTGCTGACAATTGTCACAAGTGGGACAGTGTGTGCACATAATTAATTTCATTAAAGAAATTAAAACCTGTGGTTTCTCTGTGAATGGCAGGTTCTGAGTTTTTAATCATATAAATTAGAGGTTGAGAAAGGAATATATATATCAGGAAGTCTCACTCATCTTGATCTGCCCCCTATGGAACTTCTCGTAGGGGAAGGGGAGCCAGATTGGTCAGAGCAGAGACAAGTAGCCAAAAGCAAAGAAAAAACAAAGTCAACAAGGTTAATTTTTACCTAGAGCATCTACTTTCCAGGACATAGCTTTTATTTTTTTATCATTGTGTTAGGGTTTAAGAACAAGATAAAAAATGGCTTTTGGCTCTCAGTTTGTTATTTTATTTTCTTATTTCTGTTTTTGGAAATATTTTTATGATCCTGGAAAACGGGGTGAAGGTCAGTCTTCTGTAACCACTTCTTGCTGAAGTGGGCCATAGAGATTTTTTTTTAAAATGTGCTTCCAAGGATATGAATAGGAAACATTCTTCTCAGAGGTAGAAAAACAATACAGGAATTCATATGGAAACACAAACGACCAAGAATAGCCAGAACAATCCTCAGCAAAAAAAGAAAGCAAAGCAGGAGGTATCACACCACCAGACTTCAAACTTTATTATAAAGCTACAATCATCAAAACAGCTTGGTATTGGTACAGGAACAGGCATATAGACCATGAAATAGAATTGAGATTCCAGAAGAAAAACCTCAATTTCTCAACCAGTTCATCTTTGACAAAGCCTCCACCACCTACCACTGGGGAGAGGAGAACCTATTCAATAAATGGTGCTGGGAAAACTGGCTGACCACATGCAGAAGACTCAAACAAGACCCCTATCTGTCCCCATACACAAAAATTAACTCTAAATGGATCAGAGACCTAAATGTAAGACTTCAAACCATAAAAACTTTAGAAAATGCAGGACACACCCTTATGGAAACTGGAACTGGCATTCAATTCCTGAACAAAATCTGAAACGTGCAGGCCATAAGAGATAAAATAGACAAGTGGGACCTCATTAAACTGACAAGCTTCTGCAAAGCCAAAGAAACCATCAAGAGAGCAGGGAGACAGCCCACAGACTGGGAAAAAGTATTTGCCAATTCCAGGTCTGACAAAGGCTTAACATCATGGATCTACAAGGAACTCAAATGTGCTGAAAATAAAAAAACAAACAACTCCATTATAGTGGACAAAAGATATGAACAGACATTTCTCAAAGAAAGACATCCAAGCTGCCAACAGACACATGAAGAAATGTTCAACCTCACTAATCATCAAGGAGATGGAAATCAAAACCACACTGAGATACCACCTAACTCCAGTCAGAATGGTCATTATCAATAACTCAAAAAATAACAGTTGCTGGAGAGGGTGTGGTGAAAAGGGAACACTTTTGCACTGTTGGTGCGAGTGTAAACTAGTGCAACCTCTGTGGAAGGCAGTGTGACAACTCCTAAAAGATCTAAATATAGACCTCCCATATGACCCTGCAATCCCCCTACTGGGAATATACTCAGAAGAATTCAAATCACTCTATAGAAAAGATACCTGCACACGTATGTTTATCACAGCATTGTTCACAAAAGCAAGAACCTGGAACTAACCATGCTGTTCATCAAAAGAGGACTGGATTTTTAAAATGTGGTACATATACACGATGGAATACTATGCAGCTATAAAAAAGAACAAAATCGTGAATTTTGCAGCAACCTGGATGGGACTAGAGTCTATAATACTGAGTGATCTCTCACAGAAGCAAAGATCTGAGTATCAGATGTTCTCACTCATATAGTGGACCTTGAACAGCTAGCGTAATACTATAAGAAAAGGATTGACAGTGGTAGGAAACTATGGGGGGGAGGGAGGGAAAGGAAGGTGGGATTAACAGTAATCAATATCTGTCTGGGGATGGGGAGACACCCCTTATCAACAAGGGTGCCTTAATGATGCATATTTGTATACCTAACCCTGAACTGTACCCCACAATTTTAAAATAAAAAATATTGATTTAAAAAAAATTTGTTTCCAAGGGTATGAATAGGAAACAGTGGGACATTAACCGAATATTATTTGGATTTAATAAAATGTCAAGTGAGAGCATAGACAAAATTATTAAGGAAGTAATTATGAAAAGGCTATTGTTCTAGAAACAATACTGCAAAGTGAAAGTATTCCCATAAACAACATGCATGACTAGCCAAAATCTTTAACTTATTAATGTAAGTTGAAACATTTTCCTGTAAACCATTTATAGCTGTACTTGAACAAGGAAAACACAGCCACCTTGACAAAGCCTGAAGAAAAATTGAAAACATTAAAGACATGTAATTAAGTTGTAGCCCAAATTGAGAACTTAAAACAGGTAAACATTGACAAGTTATACTTTTGCAGTGACTGATCAATGCAAGTTATTTTGTTATTTATCCTGTGTTGGATTAATAATCCTTGTGCCTAGGAGATTTTGAAATCCATAAGCAACTTGGCAGTGAAAAGCATTATAGCTGATTACAAACTACCATCAGTGAAATTAATTTACCTGGCCTGCAGGCAATTCAGAAGGAGGTAAGGTAAGTGTGGTTCCTGAAGCTTGCCGCCCCCCCCCCCCCCATTATTTATAGGAGAGAACTTTTTATTATACAGTCCAGGAAACTGACAGGTCATGAATTCTACAAACCCATATTAAATGACAAATAGACAAACAAAACACAATGACAAACAAGACATGTCTGGACTAAGTGAGAATAGTTATAGATCCCTGGCATAGCCTCAGGCAGAAAACCAGAGGACTTTATTCAGTCAACATCTCGGCCAAATGAAATGTGTCCAAAGGGCTGCCTCATCAGGCCATGACTCCCTTAAACAGAATTGTGGCCACAAGCAAAACATAAGAGACTCTTACTGGTAAATAGAACAAATTCTTACCTCCTAGAAATGTAATCAGAAGTTAAAGCAGTACCCAAACAAAAATTAGAAATTAAAACAGGTACCAAAAACCAGAACTGCAACTGAAACTCCTGATCTACCAATTTCTTGGGTCATCGACCAGAGTCTAAGGGGTGACCTCATCAGGTTCCAACTCCCTTTTCAGATTTAAGGCCATGAAACTGAAACAGAAACAGATTCTTACCTCCCAGGAGGATACAGATGGACTCAGGGATTTTTTGAGGCTGTAAGCTGCCGGCAGTCAATCCAACTCCCTCCAAGCCAGAGGCTAAGGGAATCTCATGAGGTGCCTCCCCTGCACCTCTCCTCCCAGCCAGAGAAGGCTGGAGTAAAGCAGCTGCTTGTGCTGGCAGACACATTATCTCACTGGGGCCTCCAAATGTTATGCTCAAAGTGCGAGAAGGAGACATGCCAGCACACCAAGTCCAAATTATGAGTCCTTTATTAACACGTGGGTCAAAAGTAGGCTCATGCCAAGAAAGTTCCTGATGCTTAGGTGAAGTTTGCAACAAGCTTTTAAAGGCAAAAACTGCAAGTGGGCCACATAGCAGGGAGTGAGGGTACAAGAAACTAAAAACAAAAGGAACAATTTCTTGGATTTCAGTTAGCAAGGCATACAATTACATGGAACTTGTGGCTAGGGAGTTTTCAATGACCAGCAAGAATAGTCAGCATGACCAGCTCAGGAGAATGCAGCTATGGGTCTGTGATCATGGGAACATTACAGCAATTACATGTATATAACGGTGGGGGCTCATTTTTAAGTCAGGCAGACAGCTAAGATGGAAGATTTTAACAAAATGGAATTACTTATGTCAAGCATGTTATTGCAATTATTTTACATATTTCATTAGCTGTTTTGTTATTGTTTTATATAGGGTCTTAATTTCTTCTTGCTTCTACCTTGGGAGGTTGTGTGATGTCAGAAAGTTCTCCATGTCATTTAGGATTTAGAGTTTGTTTCCATGCAGGTGTGCATAATATTCTTTGAAAATCTTATATTTCTTGGAGGTCAGTTGTGACTTGATCTTTTGCATTTCTGATTGTGTTCATTTGTTGTTGTTGTTTTCCTCTCTTTTTCTTAATCTGGTAGGGGTGCATCAATCTTGTTTATCCTTTCAAAGAAACAACTCTTTGTTTCATTGATTTTTTCTATGATACTTTTGTCTTCTATGTCCCATATTTGGGCTTTTACTTTGGTGGTCTGGATTCTTCTGCTGAAGTTAGGGTTTTGGTGGTCTTATTGCTCCAGCTCACTTAGTTGATTTATTAGGCTGTTAACTTGTAATCTTTCTATTTTCTTCATGTGTTGTTTATAGAGATATAATTCCCCTCTTAGTACAGATTTCATAACATTCCAGAGGTCTTGGTAAGATACGTCTCTATTTTCATTTGTTTCCAGAAAACTTTTGATTTCTGTGTTGATCCAGGACTTGTTCAGGATCATGCTGTTTAGTGTCTATGTCTTTGTGGATTTTGGGGGCAATTTTGTGGTGTTGATTTTTTTTATAACACTGTGTTCTGAGAAAGTGCCTGGAATTATTTTTAGTTTATGAAATTTGTTTATGCTTGATATATACTTGAAGATCTTAGAGTACGTTCCATGTGGTGATGAGTAGAATGTATATTCTGTGAGTTTTGGGTGAATGCTTTGTAGGTATCTATTAAGTCCATTTGGTCAAGTGTCAAATTGAGACTCTGCATCTCCTTGGTGATTTTTTGGCCTCAATAATCTATCTAGGGTTGTTAGTGGTGTATTTAAGTCCCCAGCTATGACAGTCAATATCTTAAAGTCAGTATCTTTTTCTACTTTGTTTAGTAGCTGTTTTATAAAATATGGTGCTCTTGTGTAGGGTGCATATATGTTTAGGTTGGATATTTCTTATTGGTGGATTGAACATTTTATCATTATGTAGTGTCCTTCTGCATCTTTAAATTTTTGATAACTTAAAGGTTTTTTTGTCTGATATTAAGATCTGAACTCCTTTCCTTTATATTCTGTTCATACGTAAATTTGTTTTCCATCCTCTTACTTTGAGTCTGTGAGTGTCTTTTCTGGTGAGATATGTTTCTTCAAGATAGAATATTGTCATTTTTTAAAAATCTAGTTTGCCATTCTATGTCTTTTCAGTGGTGCATTTAGTCCATTCACTTTCAGGCCAATTATTGAGATGTGAGAGTTTATCCCCGTCATGGGGCTCTCATAGCATTTTGTTCTTGTTGTTGCTTGTTTGTTGGCTTTCCGTTGATTTAGGGGTTGATATATGTGCATGTTTTCAATTTTGTTGTCACTATGCATGCTGTGTTGTTTCCCTGTTTTCTTGCATTCTTGAGAAGATTGTGGTCATTTTTTTTCTTTCTTCTGTGCTTCACACCTTCTTAAGTGTCTCCTGTAGCTCTGATCTGGAGGCAAAAATGCTTAGAAATTGAATGTCTGGGAACAATTTTAATTCTCCATCACTGATGAAGTTTAGCTTAGCTGTGTAGAAAATTCTTGGTTGGAATAGTTTATCACTGAGACCTTGAAGATTACACTTCAGTCTCATCTAGTCAGTAGTGTTTCTTCTAGCCTGTAGATAAGTCTCCTACTATTCTAATTTGTCTTCCCTAGTAAGTGGTCTGATCTTTCTTTCTCTGTCTTTAGAATTTTTTCTTTTATACCTGCTTTGTGTAAGTAAATCACTATGTTTCTAGGAATTGGTCTTCTTATTCAATACCCTGCAGGAGTTCTCTGAATCTCTTGTGTTTGAATGGTCACATCTCTGATGATATGCAGTAAGTGTTATTGGATGGCCTCATGGAATGTCTGTTTCCGGGTGCTTTCATTCTTTTCTTTTCTTTTCTTTTTTTTTTTTTTTTTTTTGCTTCAGGGATATAAATCAGGCATAAGTTTGGACTCTATATAATCTCACATCTCTTGAAGATTTTGCTTTGTTTTTTTAAGCTTCCTTCCTATGCTCTTAACAGATTGGGTTAGTTCCATATTTTGGTGTGAGATTCTTTCTTCTGCCTGGTTTTCATGCTTGTCAGTTTATTATTTATTTCATTGATTGTATTCTTTAGAGCGTTCCTCTCTGTAATTAATTCTTTCATGTTTTCATCTTGCCTTTCTTGGTTCTTATTCATCTTTTCCAACCAGTCCTTGATTTCAGGATTTGTGATCTGAGACCAGTCGATCTGGGCACTCTTCAGTGTTTGAGTTCTGAAGTCTGTATTCTCATGCACTATCCTTTTTTGGACTTTGTAGGGTACCTGTGTTTTTTCATTGATTTCTCTTCATTTGTGATGGATTTTTCTTTTCTCTTTATTCCATTGTTCTGTGAGAGAGAGAGAGAGAGTAGTTTGCACTTCTTTTTGCTCAACTCCCTGTCTTCCTTTGGAAAAGCCTCCAGATTTGTTTGATTTAGAAGTTGGGTTGGGTGTGGGGTGTTGGGAGCCAACATCTACAGCTATACAGTTGAGGCCTATGAAGGCCCATGTTGGAGATCTGCTTTTGACATAAAAGCATCAGTGACACCTGTAGTACTGATATATGAATAGTGACCAGTTTGTATATGTGACATAAAAGCTTATATTATTTGAAAGTAAACCTTTTAACCAGTTAGGCTAAAATTTTAGGTAAAGCCTTGCAGCAGAAAAACATTCTGTGCTTTAAGTTTCCATTTCTCTCTGACTCTCTGAGCCATTCTTAAGTTTCTGCCTCCCAGAAGTAACTATGCAGCTTTTGTTCCTGTAAGCCAAAATTGCTTTAATAGTTTTGTTTTCTTGCATCTAGCCAGGTAGAACGTTCCTAGTTTCTTTACGTGCTGAAACTCTTAGCCTGCCTCCGCCCCTGGCCATCGTCATGGCAACCGTGCATTTCATTGTCCAAGAGTATGACAACTATGATTTGATTAATTGACTTAGATCAAATTTTCTATCAGAAAGTTTAGAAATATATATATACACAGTTCAGTTACCCACATATAACACTATGTGAACCTGTGCTTGCTACTTCACCTCCTTCTGCTTGAAATTTGCCCTCTAATATGCCTGTGTATGGTAGTGATAAAACCCAGTCACAGGCCTGTTGGAGAGTGATTCCTTAGTACTTTCACTTATTATTGGATATACTTTTGCACTTTGGATTTCTGCTTTGAGGTGTCGACTTCAGTGTCCGGCAGACTTCAATGGTAAAGTACACATTGGGTTTGTCAAACACTGTGGTTAGCGTTCTCTGCTTCTCACTATTTAGCATTTCATAGAGGGCTCTGGCACCAGTGTCCCTGACAGAAATATTTTTTACTGCTGGACATTAAAATAAATAGTATAGATTTTGAGTGTTTTGTTAAATCATGGAAAATTAATAGGAAATTTTACATTAGGTAAAAATAAGAATAGCTTATAATATACAGATTAATCATTAAATATTATAGAAAACAGTTAGCAAAACTATTACTAAAATCATACACTCCTTATCTTAATGTAAGCTTTGTGAAGCACGATATGCATAATGGAATTTTGATTAATTGTTACCTTAAGCAAAAATCTTTTGTGAAGTACGTCATACATCATGAGACCTGTAAGCCCCTAGCAGGTATTTGTCATACTGTTGGAGGTTATA
Organism: Carlito syrichta; assembly: GCF_000164805.1. Lineage (NCBI taxonomy): Eukaryota > Metazoa > Chordata > Mammalia > Primates > Tarsiidae > Carlito > Carlito syrichta. Next base: position 156,723 of record NW_007248681.1, read on the forward strand.
AAAAATGGTATATAAGCTGGAAAAAGTTTGAATAAAATCAGACTCAGTCATGATCAGACTGATCCCAGAAGAACTGCCTCCGAGTGGTTTCTTCTCACCGCTTCCTGACTCTCTGGTGCAAGTCTACCTCTCTCAGGTTGGAGCTGGACTCCGACAGTGGGGATCTGTGCTGTCCTTTGCAACCTTGAGGTTTGAATAAGGTGTGTTGAATTGCTAAGATTCAAAAGCTGCCTGTAGATCAGTGTTCATGGATTGGGGTGTGGGCTCTCAGGCACCCACTTCCCACCATTTCACAGTGTATCCATGCAATGGGAGCCTATGTATCTCCCCTGGGTACAAAATACATAAGGTATAGTAAAGGAACTAAGAAAGAGGGAAGGGAGAAGAAAGGACAACAAAGGGAATAAAGAAGACAAGGAAACACAAATAAACTAACAAACAAACCAGTAAAAAAAAGAGAAAAATAAACTAAAACTTACAATATGAGATTTTCATACTCATATATAGCCTTATGTGAAAAAATAAGAAGCAGAAGGAGTAAAACAAACAAAATATAACCCCACCCCCCACCCCCAAAAACTATATAGAGAGAGCTGGGGAAAAAACAAAAACAAAACCAAAAACTTTTATAATTCTTGAGTGCCCTCTTGTGGCAATTTCTAAAACTTCAGGTTCTTTGTAGTCGTGACCCAACCACCACTGCTCTTGGCACACGGTAGAGGGGATGAGGCTCTGACCTCTAGATCTGTCCCCCTGTTGACCGTGTGGTCAAGGAAAGGTTGCATACTGCTCCCAATTGATCTGCCTGTATTCATCCCTCTCCATGTGTACTGATCAGAATACTCCCTGCCTGGGTCACAAGTCTCAAAAATTGTTAGAAAAGGGGAGCTGGTCACTTTAAAACTCACCCCCACTCATCTGCTGCAGACTGGGTTCTTTGTCTCCAGTTGCAGTCATAGACTCACAAATGTTTCAATTAGAAGAATGGGGTGCCTGGGTCTTCTTGTCAGGACCTGCCACTCTGGGGATACTGCACCTGGAGTATCCTCTTTGATTTGGCAGTGATCAACTTCAGAGAGGTGTTGAATATAACCCTTAGTGTCAGGGAGTAATTCTGCTATTCACATGGGCAGGCTGAGGCCCGTCTCTGCCTGGTTACCAGGACAAAGGAAGTAGGGGCATCTGTGTGCCTTGTCCTCTGCTGGGACTCAGTGACAAGTTCCTCTGGTGTATTTTCTTCCTCTGGTGTATTTTCTCCATGGCCCTTGCTGTCAATGTCTGATCTGGCACCAAAGGCTGTGGTGGTGGGTGGCACTGGCAGCAGATATTTTTTGCTGCTTTCTTCTTGTTAGGGTCACAAAGATGATGCCTGCCTCTGAGCTGTGGAATGTGATGGGATCTGAGAAGGCATGCTGGGTAACTGTCTCAGTCAGATACTCGTGCACCCACTTGCTGACACACTTGCATGCATATTCGTCCCTGTGCTCACTCATTTATGTGGACACTCGCGGACTCCATCACCATCTTGAAATTGAACTTCATACACATATTCTTGTGGTTCTGTTTCTGTGACAAAACTGGCTACCCCCAAGGAAAAGGTGGAGCACAGAGTAGATGATGACAGGCAGGGCAAGACTGTGAAGGGCCAATACACAGAGTGAGTGCTTCATCCCAAAGGCAAATGATTGTCCCAATGTGTCTCCATGTCCATCCAGGGCTTGAACAATATGGATTATGGGAGGACGTGGAACAAGAAAAAAACTAATCAGTTACAAGTTCCAGTCTCTATGTTAGTTCACTTTGTTTTCAACCAGACCATTTACTTTGATCTGTTTCTAAGATTTCATTTAAAAAACAGGATTCACTCTTCAGGTGTTAGAAATCAATGATGAGAGAAGCACCTCCAGAATGATTGCAGGAGGAACTCTGAAGACATTCTCCAGAGTGAAATAACCATAATTGATGAAAATTAAAGATAAACAAAACAAAAAAGTTTAAAATGAATGAAAACTGTCCTAAGGGCAGACAACCAATGAAGACGCATTTCTCCAAGAAAATCTACCAATCTCAGTGAGAGCAGAGAAAGTCTATAATTTTTAAGCTATGACCATTTTCTCCCTCTCCTGAACCAGATGAACGAAACAAAAACTCTACTTCAGGAATGTGCAGCCAAAAAACAGGGTACCCTTTCACCCAGCTCCCAGCCTAAAGGCAGGCACCAGAATTTCTCATCATTATCCCCGGTTGCATGTTGCAGAAGCTCTATTCCATGAAAACTTGAACATGAAGTGTTAAGCTACTTTCTTCCACCCATCATCTACTCTTAGGGCACAAGCTCTATTCCTGGCACAGCAGGCCAAGATTACTGGACTGAATGTCCTTACTCCACGTCACTTACAGAACAGAGATTCCATGGCAAAAACCAAGTCTGCATGCCAGGAAAGGCAGGAGAATAGAAGTTACTGCCCTATCCAGTGCTTTACCCATAGAAGAGGGAAGACATCTTAAAAAAACATGCCATTATCTCCAACCCCAACAGCAGAGTGGTGGCACAGAGGCCCTGCCCAGTAGGAGAGGCAGGGCAAAAGAAGAAAAGTCTCTAATTCTCCCTAAGAAGAACCTTGTTTGAAACAGAGCATGGAGGAGTTCAAGCATAAGAGCAGTGTCAAAAACAAATGGATATTTTGGTGGTAAGCAGTTAAGAGGTTGATGGCAACTTAATAGCATGTATCATCTTCAACTTTTTTTCTCTGTCTTCCTCAGATTTAAATAGTCCATAACAATGTATCTTCAAATTTGGGGAGTATTTCTTCTTCTAGATCAAATCTGTTCATTCACTCTAGTGAAAATTTGATATTACTTATTGCTATTGTACTTTTTAACTTGAAATTTCCTTGAAATTAGCTTGAAGTTTAACTTGAGATTTTTAACTTGAAATTTAACTTTAAATTTCCATTTCAAAAATGGAAGTTATATAATAAACCAGCTAGAAATGTCTGATTTTAAAAAAAAATAAGTAGCCTTTCGGAGGTCAAAACACAATCCAAAGACTCGTCTCAAAAACTGTTTCTCAAAAAGAATCAAAATTTGTTAGGATCATATTGTAGTACAATTTATGCCCCAGATAACTGTCAAAAAAAATAGAGCAATCATCCAGCCTTCACTGTAGCTTAATAGGTGGATATGGTACCAAAAGACACAAACAACATATCAAGGAAAGAATCAAAGAGAGTGCTACTAAAAGTGCTATAATTTCAGCTTGAGAGTAAATGTGCTCAACTCAGTGTCCCCTAAGGAGCCACATCAGAGGTAATATATTGTAGAAAAAATGGACTTCAATATACAGTTCAGTATGGTCATTACATAAATGAACAATAAAATGACAACAACCTAGGGTGGGGGGCAGAAATGAGTGTCATAAGTGGCGAGAATATACAGAAAAAATTCTGAGGTATTGTATCAGTCCATTTCACTTGGTTAAAAAGAAATACCTGACGTGGTGTTTATTTGGCTTATGGTTCTGAATGGTGCTAGCATCAGCTTCTGATGAGGGCTCAGGAATCTTTAATGATGGTGGGAGGTGAAGAAAGAGTAAGAAAGTCACATGGTGAGCATGGACACAAAAGAGCAAGAAAGAGGTACCAAGTTCTTTAAACAACCAGCTCCCACATGAATTTACAGAGTGAGAACTCACTCCTTATCATAAGATTGCACCAAGTCATCCAGGAGGGATCTGCTTCGATGACTCAAGTACCTTCCACTAGGCCTCACCTCTAACATTGGGGATCACATTTCAACATGATCTTTAGAGGGACCAACATCCAAATTATGTTAGCCATGCAGAGATAAAGGAAAGATCCATACAGCAGGAAAAAAAGGCAAGCAAGAGAAACTGCCTTTGAAAGGGTGTAGATGTTAAACACAGCAGAACAAGACCTCAAAGCAACTATTAAAAAGACATTCAAAAACTAAAGTAAGCCGGGCTCGGTGGCTCAGCCTGTAATCCCGTGCCTTTGGGAGGCTGAGGTGAGTGGATTGCCTGAGCCCACGGGTTCGAGACCAGCCTGGGCAGCGAGACCTCATCTCTACAATAAATCAAAAAATCAGCCGGGCGTGGTAGCGCATGCCTGTAGTTCCAGCTACTTGAAAGGCTGAGGCAGAAGGATCGCTGGAGCCCAGCGGTCGAGGCTGCAGTGGCCGAGAGCGGCCACTGCACTCCAGTCTGGACGACAGAGTGAGACTCCAACTCAAAAAAAAACAAAAAAAACTAAAGTATACCATGCTGAAAGAAGTTAAAGAAGGTGTAATGATAATTTCTCAAAAATTAGAGAATGCCAATAAAGAGATAGAATTTTTTTTAAGTTAAACAGCCAAATGGAATTTCTGGAGTTGAAAAATGCAATAGCAATAAGCAACATTTTCAATACAGAGAATAAACAGTAGATTAAATCTGGAAGAAGAAATAAGCAAAGAATTTAAGTACATTTATAAAGATTATGAAATCTGAAGAAACCAGAAAAAAATAAAGAAAATGAATAATAACTCAGAGAAATAAGAGATATTATTAAGCATACCAACATAATTTACAGTGGAAGTACCTAAGCAAAGGACAGATAAAAGTACAGAATAATAATATTTCAAGAAATTTAATGAAAAACATAAATTTATAAATCAAAACATTCCAATTTATTTCAATTAGAATAAATGCAGAATTATTTGAATCCATATATATCACCATCAAAATGTTGAAATATAAAGAGCAAATACTGGGACAACAAAATAAAAACAACTTGCCACATACAAGGAGGCCTTAGTATGGTTAACAGCTGACTTCTCATTACAAAATAGTAAAAGTAGTGGGATAAAATTTCCAAACACTAAAGGAAAAAATTGTCAACCAATATATATGTTTCACATGGTATGGAAAGTTCTAGCCATAACAATTATTCAAGAAAAAAACACAAAAGGCATCCAAGGAGGAAAAGAAGTAAAATTTTCTCTGCTCATAGAGAACATGATTTTAGAGGTAGAAAACTCAAAAGATTACACACACACAACCCTCTAGAACTAATAAATAAGTTCAATAAAGTCATAGGATACCAAACCAATGCACAAAAATCAGTTTTTTAATACCCTGGCAATAAAAATTCCAAAAAGAAAATGAGCGTGGAGCTCCCAGCTCCCTCCCCAGCTACGCCATCTCACCCACCCCAAGCTGGCGGATACTGCCTTGTGGAGATCTGGGTTCCCTTGCTGGCTACACTGATCGCCGGGTACCCAGCCGCTTCCAGCTCCCTCCCTGGCTAGGTGCCCAGCCCAGTCTCCGGCTGTGGCAGCCCATGGAGGCCCTCCACCCCCACCCCTCGGAACTACAGGCTCCATCACTGGCTGAAGGGTCCCACGTATGGCTCAAAGCTGCAGCCAGTGCTCGCTCCTTGGAGATCCTGTCCCCGCCCCGGGTGAGGCGCCCAACCCCATCTCAAG
>NW_007248681.1:162226-162592 GCF_000164805.1 Carlito syrichta
CCGCCTCGGACCTCTGGGCCCCTGCTGGGGCTGCAGCGCCCAGCCCAGTCTTGAGCCACCACCCCCGCAGAGGCCCCACCCCCCGGTGCCTGTGCCTTGGAACTCTGCCTCCGCCTGGACTGAAGCACCCTGCCCCACCCCAAGCCACCACCCCCGTGGAGGCCCCCAGCATCCGAGCCCGGGTGCCTCGGAACTCCAGGTGCCTATTCAGGCGCTTGGGAGTGCTAGGTCTCTGCCCTGGCTGAAGCTCCAACTCTGCCTTGAGCTGCTGCTGCCCGCAGAGTCCCTGCATGCCCACCCCTCAGAACTATGGGCTTCCCCCTGACTGAAGCGCCCCACCAGGCCCCAAGCCTCCACCACCCAGGG
>NW_007248681.1:162612-166049 GCF_000164805.1 Carlito syrichta
CCGCCTTGTGGAGATCTGGGTTCCCTTGCTGGCTACACGGATCTGCCCAGCACCCAGCCGCTGCCAGCTCCCTCCCTGGCTGGGCACCCAGCCCAGTCTCGGGCCATCGCAGTCCCTGGAGGCCCTTCACGCCTGCCCCTCGGAACTACAGGCTCCATCACTGGCTGAAGCACCCTGCGCGCAGCCCAATGCCAGGGCCAGTGCTCACACCTCAGAGTTCCGGATCCCCATCCTGGGTGAGGCACCCAGACTCACCTCAAGTCGCCATCGCCCAGGGAGGCTCTAGGCGCCCGCCCCTCAGAGATACCAGCTCCATTCCTGGCTGAAGTGCCCTGTGCATGGCCTAAAACTGCTGCTGCTGCCCGCCCTTTGGAGCGCTGGGTCCCTGCTCCAGCTGAGGTGCCCAATCCCTCTCAAGCTGCCATTGCCCAGGGTGGCCGTGGCACCCGCCCCTCGGAGCTGTGGTCTCCATCCCTTCCTGGGGTGCCCCACCAGGCCCCCAGCGTCTGCGCCTCAGAGCTCTGGACCCCCACCCTGGCTGAAGCACCCAACCCGGCCTTGAGCTGCCACTGCCCACAGAGTCCTTACGTGCCTGCCCCTCAGAGTTATGGACTTCCTACCTGAATGAAGCGCCCCACCAGGCCCCGAGCCTCCCCCGCCCAGGGTGGTCCAAGACTCCTTCCGTGGAGCTCTGGTCTCCCTTGGTGGCCACTCGGCCCTGCCCCTAGCCACCCTGATCACTACGCTGACCAGCAACGCCCAGCCGTCTTGGACTCCACATCCCCCAACTCGCCCCTGACTACAGCAGGACCAGAGAACAGCTGGAGCCCTGTGACCAGGCAGAGACCTGCAGTGACTCACCCACCCAGCTCTGCCTAACCTCCAACTTGGGAGCTAAGACCTCATGGTTATGTAAGAGAACAGTACATCTTAAGGAGGTTGGTCAGTTTGTGTGTCTGCATGATTATATGTCCTAGTTTGTTGTTGTTGCTGTTTTTTGTTTTCTCTTACTCTTATCTGTCTTCAGGCCGATTATCATTTATTAGTGGGTACCTCTGTCTGTTCTCCCTTTTTCTCTCCTGTCTCCACCTTGTGCTTCCCCCCTCCCTGTTCCATTTCTTTCTCTTTTCTTTTTCATTTTACTTCCTGGGAGCAAACAAACACTCCCACTTTATGAACAGATTACAAAGCAGTGGGAAGCAGGATCTAGCATATCCATACACCTGTCAGTGGATATTGGGATCTGCAGATAAATTTCAAATCACAGCTCCCCCTTCAAGTAAATATCAAAACTGCAAAAGGTATAACAATCAACCTACAGTCCAGCCTCAGAATTGAACAAAGCCAGAAGATTCACATAAGGAAGAATAGGAGATTGAGTAAACAGAAACAAAAAACAAACCCACCACCCCTGAACAAAAGTTTTAAAGATGACAGAGGGAGAAAAAAATAAAAAGGGAAAAGCAGGGTGGCAAATCTACACAAATGAAGAAAAATCAAAAGAAGAATAAAGGTCTCACACAGAACCCTGGGAGATCAGATATTGAGAAAACAGACTTTGGAACCAAACAATGAAGAGCCCCCAGAATGACTGGTCACATACTACAAACCTGGACATTACAACATTAATAGAGAGAATAAAAAGAATTGAGGAGAGACAAGAGGAAGATAGGAAGAAGTTGATAAATGAGATAACAGCAGTAAATAATACTGTGATTGAAATAAATAACAAACTAATAAGCATGGAAAGCAGACTTAGCCAAGCAGAAGACAGAATCTCAGAACTAAAGACCAAGATATAGAACTAAATCAAACTGTTAAAAACATAGAAAAGAAGCTTTAAAAGACAGAACAAAACCTTCAAGAAATGAGCTATTACTTCAAGATAATGAACCTAAGAGTAATTGGCCTTCCTGAGGCAGAAAGACAGAGACCACCCTGGAACAAACATTCCATGGAATTATTCAAAAAAACTTCCCTCACCTCATAAATGATGTGAAAATTCAGACACAAGAAATTCAGAGAACCCCCGCAAGACAATAAATGAGAAGACCAACTCCTAGACACATAATAATCTACCTGAACAAAGTAGGTATAAAAGAAAAAATCCTAAAAGCAGCAAGAGAAAAAGGTCAAACTACCTACCAGGGAAGACCAATCAGAACAGCAGCAGATTTATCTACAGAAACCCTTCAGCCTAGGAGAGCTTGGAGTCCAATATTCAAAGTTCTCAAAGATAAACAATTTCAACCAAGAATAACCTACCCAGCCAAGTTAAGCTTGTCATACAAAAACTACCTACCAAAAAAAAAAAGCCCTGGACCAGATGGCTTTCCAGCAGAATTCTACAAAACATATAAGGAAGAGCTGATACCAATCCTATAGAAAGTATTCCAGGCAATTGAGAAAGATGGAATTCTCCCCAAATCATTTCACAAAGCTAGCATTACATTGATACCCAAACCAGGTAAAGATGCAATAAAGGAAGAGAACTACAGGCCAATATCCCTATGAACATAGATGCAAAAATCCTCAACAAAATTCTAGCAAATTGTATCCAAAAGCACAACCCAGACAATTGACTCTGTCTCAAAAATCATTCACCATGACCAAGTAGGCTTCATTCCCAGGATGCAGGGCTGCTTCAACATTCACAAGACCATAAATATAATTAAATACATCAACAGATGTAAAAACAAGAACCACGTGATTATCTCATTAGATACAGAAAAGGCTTTGATAAAATTCAGCATCCCTTCTTGATAAAAAACCCTCAAATACCTAGGCATAGAAGGAACATACCTCAAAATAGTAAGTGCCATCTATGACAAACACACAGCTAACATATTGCTAAATGGACAGAAACTAGAAAGATTTCCCCTGAAAACTGGAACAAAGCAAGACTGCCCACTCTCACCCCTCTTGTTCAATATTGTGTTGGAAGTCCTAGCCCAGGTAAGTAGACAAGAGAAGGAAATCAGGGGTAACCAAATAAGAAAAGAGGAAGTCAAGTTATCCCTCTTTGCTGATGATATGATCCTATATCTTGAAAATCCAAGAGAATCTGTCAAAAACCTACTGACACTGATAAAGGATTTTGGGAAGGTCTTAGGGTACAAAATAAATGGGCAAAAGTCAATTGCATTCCTATATAGCAACAACAAGCAGGCAGAGACCCAAATAAAAAAACACAATCTCATTCACAATAGCCACAAAAAAATGAAATACCTGGGCATCTTCCTAACCAGAGAAGTGAAAGACCTTTACAATGAGAATTACAAAACATTGCTTAAAGAAATCCAAGACACAAACAAATGGAAAAATACACCATGCTCATGGATAGGAAGAATAAACATTGTTAAGATGTCCATCCTACCAAAGTCAATCTACAGATTCAATGCAATACCCATTAAGTTACCAACATCATTCTTCTCAGA
>NW_007248681.1:166287-187549 GCF_000164805.1 Carlito syrichta
AACTACTGGGGAGAGAAAAACCTATTCAGTAAATGGTGCTGGGAAAACTGGCTGACCACATGCAGAAGACTGAAACAGGACCCCTACCTATCACTATATACAAAAATTAACTCTAAATGGATCAAAGATCTAAATATAAAACCTCAAACTGTAAGAATCTTAGAAAATGCAGGTGACACCCTTATGGAAATTGGAGCTGACAACAAATTCCTATACAGAACCCTAAAGATCAATACCTTAAAAAATAAGATAGACAAGTGGGACCTCATCAAATTAGCATGCTTCTGCAAAGCAAAAGAAACCATCAAGAGAGCAGGGAGACAGCCCACAGAATGGGAAAAAAATATTTGTCAACTGTATATCTGACAAAGGCCTAACATCTAGGATCTACAGGGAACTCAAATGCACTAAAAGGAAAAAAACAAAAGCAGCCCCTTTAAAAAGTGGACAAAAGACATAAATAGACACTTCTCAAAAGAAGATATATGGACAGCCAACAGACACATGAAAAAGTGCTCAGCCTCACTCATCATCAGAAAAATGCAAATCAAAACCACATTGAGATATCACCTAACCCCTGTAAGAATGATCATTATTAATAAAACAAACAACAACAGATGCTGGCAAGGATGTGGAGAAAAAGGAATGCTTCTACACTGCTGGTGGGAATGCAGACTAGTGCAACCTCTTTGGAAGACAGTGTGGCGATTTCTGAAAGAACTAGAAATTGACCTTCCATGTGACCCAGTAATACCCCTATTGGGAATATACCTGGAGGAACTCAAATCATTCTATGACAAAGATACTTGCACATGTATGTTTGTTGCAGCTCTATTCACATTGGCAAAAATATGGAACCAACTGTGTTGCCCATCAAAGTTGGACTGGATAAAAAAAGTGTGGTACATATACACAATGGAATATTATGCAGCCATAAAGAAGGACAAATATATGGACTTTGCAGCCCCTTAGATGGATTTGGAGTCAATCATACTCTGATTTATCACAGAAACAAAGAACTGAGTTCCATATGTTCTCACTCATAAATGGATCTTGAACAATTATAATGTGATAAGAAAGTGATTGGCAGTAGTGGAAAACAGTCAGGGGCAGGGGGTTGGGATTGGCAGTCAAGGGAAACTGCTAAGGGAGGAAGGGGCATACCTCATCAACAAGAGTACCTGCATGATTAATGTTTATATACCTAACCATGAATTGTACCCCACATCTCTATAATAAACAAACAAGCAAACAAATAAATAAATAAAACAAAAAGAAAATGAATAAAATTATTCCATTAGCAATAGTGTAAAAAGAATAAAATATTTAACAAACTTAACCAAGGAGGTGGAAAACTTGTGCAGTGAAAACTACAGAATAATATGGAAGGAAATTAAAGAAGACACTAATGAATGGAAATACATTCTATGTTCATAGATTGCACTCTGAATAGTCAGTGCAACCCTATCAACATTAAAATGATTTTTTTTTTTTGCACATAGAAAAAGTCATTCTGAAGTTCATATGGAATTTCAAGGGACTTGGAATAGCCAAAATAATGTTTTAAAAATATTGTTATAATTTTCAAGTTCTTGCTTTGTTGATGATGCATCCTACTAACTAATAGTGATTTACCTTGTTAACTAGTCCTATTTTTAGGTAATACTACTATGGCGCAAAAAATTAAAGAATGCAGACTAATATATAATTCCAAATAAATGCAGACCTATTATATAAACCAAAGCAAAACAAAAAACAATGTTTTAAAAAACAAAATTGTAAGATTCACACTTTTTGATTTCATTACTTACTAAAAAGCTACCATATCAACACAATATGGTACTGTCATAAAGACAAACATATAGACCAATGAAATAGAAAGAAAGCACAGAAATAAACACTGACATATGTGGTCAAATGATTTTTGACAAGGTTGCAAGACTGTGTAATGGGGAAAAGAGCATTTTCAACAAATGATATTGGAAAAACTGTAAGTTGTGTAAGCCACTGAGTTATTCATAATATTGTTTAAAGTAGCTGAGAGTAGGAGCCAAAAAATTGGATTTTTTTTTAGTTAGGGTCTCATTCTGTCACTCATACTGAAGTGCAGTGGCATGATCAGGGCTCATCGCAGCCTTGACCACCTGGGCTCAAGACCTCCCAAATAGCTGGGACTAAAGGCATGTGCCACCATGCTCAGCTAATTTTTTTTAGAGACAGAGTCTTGCCTAGGCTTGTCTCAAATTCCTAGTCTCTAGCAATTCTCCCACATCAGCCTCCCAAATTTCTGGGATTACAGGCATGATCCACCACACTGGGCAGTGTTGGAAAAACTGGATAACCACATGTAAAATAATAAAGCTGGACTCTTATCCTACACCATACACAAAAATACTCACTGCATCAAAAACCTAAACATAAGACTTACAACTATAAAACTCTTAGAAAACATAGGGGGGAATTGACATGACATTAGACTTAACAATGATTTATTGGATATGACACAAAAGCACAGGCCAAATGAAAGTGGATGATAGATAAGCTGGTCTTCACCAAATTAAAAACTTCTGTGCATCAAAAGACACTATCAACAGAGTGTAAATGCAACCCATAAAGTGGAAGGAAAATTTAAAACTTTTGTGCATCAAAGAACACTATCAATAGAGTGAAAATGCAATCCACAAAATGGAGAAAATACTTGCAGATCATATATCTGATAAGTGAATAAATATTCAGAATATATAAGAACACGAAGAACTCAACAGCATAAAAATCAACAACTTGAGTTAAAAATGGGTAAAGAACTTGAATAGGTATTTCTCCAAAGATAATACACAAATGCAACAAGCATATTAATGATGCCTCACATCATTAATCATTAGAAAAATGAAAAACAAAACTAAATATCAACTCACATTCATCGGAATAGCTGACATTTATCTATCTATAGATTTATATTTATATATACAAAAACCAACACATATTAATGAGAATGTAGAGAAATTCAACCTTTGTGCACTATTGGTAGGAGTGTAAAATACTGCAGCTTCTATAGATGGTGATGGTTTCTCAAAAAATTAAAGATAGAATTATTATATAAAGAGATGTTTATGCAACCATCTCCATTACAGTGTTATTCACAATAGTTAAGAGATGGGTGCAACTCAAGTGTTCATTGACACAGGAATGGGTTTTTTAAATATGATATTACTCAGCCTTTGAAAGGAAGGAAATTCTGCCACATGCTACACTGTGAATAAACTGTGAGAATATTATTCTAAGTAAAATAAGTCAGATACAAAAGGACAAATATTGTGTGCTCCACTTATATGAGATACCTGAAGTAGTCAAATTAATAAAGACAGAAAAGAAAATGATGGTTTCCTTGGCCTGGAGGAGAACAAAATGGGGAGTTATTTTTAAATGGGTGCAGAGTTCCAGTGTGGGAACATAAAAAATTTCTGAAAATGAATAATACTAAGGGTAGCACAACAATATGCATCTGCTGATACGACTGCACTACACAACTAAAAATGACTAGAATGGTAAATTTTATGTTTGGTATGTTTGACCACAATTTTAAAATGTTTTATAAAATATAATTACTTTAAAAAATTAAAAAGCAAAAAATAAAGGTAAATGTAATGTTGTATATATTTTATCATAATAAAAAAGAATTTTATATCTATCAAAACTATTTTTCAAAGATGAAAATGAAATAAAATTATTCCCAGATCACAAAAATTGAGAGACTTATTATCAGTAGACTCACCTTAAAGGAAATACTAAAGGGAGTTCTTCAGGCTGAAAGCAAGTCACATTAGACGATAATTTGAATCTACCTCAAACAATAGTGAAAGCCAGTAAAGGTAACTGTGTGAATTGAGCAAACTTTCCACTGAATGATCACCAAAACTGTTGTGTACGGAAAAACTGTAGACAAGAGCAAAGCTTTCAATAGAAAATTTAAATAAGTGAAATCAAGATCCTGTGGTATTTCTTTGAAGAATCGTAACAGGAGATAAAACATGACTTTACAAGTACAAACCTGAAAAGAAAGCAGAATCAAAGCAATAACCACCAAGACGGGGAAGTGTCCAGTCAAATCAAAAGCAGACAGGTTAAGAACAAAGGTCAGGAATTGCCATTTTGCGCGTGGCCACAGCAGTGATTCTTCAGAGGTGTCTGCAGCACCCTTGGATATATCGTCATTAGAGGAAAGTCTCCCCTACACTCTTGAAGAAAATATAAGATCATGGGGATTCCACAAGATGGCAACAGCATAGGTGGACTCGTGAGACTCTCCAAACATGAGTTCCCCAAAAGACTCTTACTTTTCTTCCCACAGCTCCCTGCCCATAGCCAGCCACACTGGTACAAGGCCCAGAGACCTTCGGTCCCATGCAGGGCCAAATATTGCAGCCCTCGGCCGTGGCTGCTCCACTATATGTGACTTCCACCTGCTCAGGAGTCCCGGGTCTCAGGTCCCTCCCTGGCTACATCGTCTTGCCCAGCACCCAGCACCAAACTGCCGGTCACCCAGGGAGGCTCTGGGTGCCCGCCCCTCAGAGATACCAGTCCCATTTCTGGCTGAAGTGCCCTGTGAGGGACCCAGGGCCACCACTTGCCCTTTAGAGCTTTGGAGCACTGGATCCCTGGGCCCACCCTGGCTGAGGCACTCAGCTTGCGACCTCAAGTTTGTGTAAGGAAGCAGAACCCCAAGCTTGTGTAAGGTGCTGATTGGAGGCTTCCAGCTCCAGAGGAGGGAATGCCCTACCCTCTCCTCCACCCCAGCCTGCTGGTGACACCCCGGACCAGTGCCCAGCTGTGCAGCTAGCACCCAGCTGTGCAGCTGATCCTGCCCAGAAACCCAGATGAACATCCCTAAAAGTGAAAGTATAGCTACCACCTCCGCCATTCTCCAGGCAGATTTGCATCACCCCGCCCACCTATCAGAGCCTCCACCTCAGTTCTCACAGTGACGTCATTAAACAGGAGACAAAGCCCCTCCCCTATGCTGAACAGACTGAGACAACTAAGAGTCACAGACCTCCCAGGCAGCAGTTTAGCTGCCTGCAACAAAAACAAAGGGGAGAGGCTAGAGATCAGAGCTCAAGTGACTCTAGCCACCAAGGAAAGATTACAGAACTAGTCTGATCTCTTATTTTGACCTTTGGTTTTATCATTCTGACTGTATGTTTTGCTAACTATTGTTTGCTTTCTAACTTACACTATCTGTTTCATGATCTTATTGGTCTGTCTCTGTGTAGCTACCAGTATTCTTTAGGGAATTTTCCTTCTGTGTTTTTTTTTAAACTTCTCTCTGGCCTTGTGTCTCTTTTTCACCTGTTAGTTGGTATGTATGTCTGTTTTCCCTCTCACTCTTCTCTCTTTCTAACTTCCTATTGACCCCCCTTCTTCCATTATTTTCCTCTTTTGTACCTCCTTTTGCTCCAGGGACAAGAGAAAAATTTACACAAATGAAGAAAAACCAAAAGAAGAATATGGGTCTCTCCCAGTCCCCTGGGAGGGCAGACACTGAGTAAACTGACTTTGGAATGCAAACAATGAAGAGCCCCTGGAATGACTGGTCTCAAACTACAAACCTAGATATCAAGACATTAATGGAAAGATTAAAAAGAATTGAGGAGACACAAGAAGAAACTAGGAAGGAGGTGATATCTGAGATAACAGTAATAAAGAATACTGTGAATGAAATAAATAACAAACTGATAAGCATGGAAAGCAGAATTACCCAAGTAGAAGAAATAATCTCAGAGCATGAGGACCAAAATATAGAACTAACCCAAACTCCCAAAAACACAGAAAACAAGCTCAAAAAGACAGGAAAAAAACCTTCAAGAGATGAACGATTACTTCAAGCGACCAAACCTAAGAGTAATTGGCCTTCCTGAGGCAGAAAGAGAGACAGAGACCACACTGGAACAAACCTTCCATGAAATCATTCAAGAAAACTTCCCTTATCTAATCACTGATGCAAAACTTCAAACACAAGAGATCCAGAGAACCCCTGCAAGACAACAAATGAGAAGACCAACTCCTAGACAGATAATAATTCACCTAAACAAAGTAGGCATTAAAAAAAATCCTAAAGGCAGCAAGAGAAAAAGGCCAGATCACCTACCATGGAAAACCAATTAGAATAGCAGCAGATTTATCTACAGAAATCCTGCAGGCTAGGAGAGCTTGGAGCCCTATCTTCAAAGTCCTAGAAGATAAACAATTTCAACCAAGAATAACCTACCCAGCCAGATTAAGCTTCATCAGCGAGGGAGAATTAAAATCTTTCCCAGATACCCAATCCCTGAGAACTTACACTGCCACCAAACCACCTCTACATGAAACACTTAAGAAAGTACTAAACACAGAAGAAAAGGGGAAAAAAAGAACAATGTTCTTCACAAGAGTACAGGAAAAAGAATAAAATGCACAAAACCAGAGGAAAGACAGTAAACCAAGTGGAAGAACAGCTCTATAAGAACTCTATGATAGGGACGAATTCTCACATTTCAATAATTAGCCTGAATGTGAATGGACTAAATGCACCACTGAAAAGACATAGAATGGCAAAATGGATAAAATATCACCAGGCAACAATATACTGCCTTCAAGAGACCCATCTTACTAGATAGGGCATGCACACTCAAAGTAAGAAGATGGGAAACAAATTTTCAGGTGAATTGAACACAAAAGAAAGGAGGAGTTGCGATCCTAATTTCAGACAAAATATCATTTAAGCTATCAAAAATTAAAAAAGATACAGAGGGCCACTACATAATGATAAAAGGTTCACTCCATCAACAAGAAATATCTATCCTAAACATATATGCACCTAACATAGGTGCACCAACTTTTATAAAGCAACTCCTAGAAAAACTAAAGAAAGATATTGACTCTAACACCATCATTACTGGGGACTTTAATACCCCACTCACAACCCTAGACAGATCATCAGGACAAAAAATCAGCAATGGGATCCAAAACCTCAAAGTGACTCTTGACCAAATGGACTTAATTGATACCTACAGAACACTTCATCCAAAGACCACAGAATACACATTCTACTCATCACTGCATGGAACGTATTCTAAGATCAACCACATAAATGGCCATAAATCAAGCATAAGCAAATTTAAAAGGACTGAAATTCTACCATGCACCTTCTTAGACCACAGTGGAATAAAAATAAACATTAACACCAACAAGGTCCCCCCAAAACCCGCAAAGACATGGACACTAAACAGCATGATGCTAAACAACTCCTGGGTCAATGATGAAATCAAAACAGAGATCAAAAGATACCTGGAAACAAATGAAAATGAAGAAACACATTACCAAAATCACCGGGATGCCTTAAAAGCTGTAGTAAGAGGGGAATTTATATCCCTACAAACACACATGAAGAAAATGGAAGGAACACAAATTGACAGCCTAACAAATCACCTAAGGAAGCTGGAAAAGCAAGACCACAAAACCCTAATTTCAGCAGAAGAATCCAGATCACCAAAATAAAAGCCCAAATCCAGGACATAGAAGACAAAAAGACAATACAAAAAATCAATGAAACAAAAAGCTGGTTCTTCGATAGGATAAACAAGATTGATGGTCCCCTAACTAGACTGACCAAGAAAAGAAAGAAAAATCCCAAATAAGCACAATCAGAAACACAAAAGATGAAGTCATATCTGACCCTGGAGAAATACAAAAGATCATTAGAGACTATTATGTACACTTGTATGGAAACAAACTTAAAAACCTCAAGAAAATGGAGGAACAATAACATTCAAGGAAATTAACTATGTAGTAAGAAAACTACCTACAAAAAAAAGTCCTGGCCCAGATTGCTTTCCAGCAGAAATCTACAAGACATTTAAGGAGGAGCTGATTCCAATCCTACTGAAGGTATTTCAGGCGATTGAGAAAGATGGAACCCTCCCCAAATCATTTTACAAAGCTAACATCACATTGATACCCAAGTCAGGTAAAGACCCAACAAAGAAAGAGAACTACAGGACACTATCTTTGAAGAACATAGATGCTAAAAATTCTCAACAAGATCCTAGCAAACCGGATTCAACAGCACATCTCAAAAATCATCCATCATGACCAAGTAGTCTTCATTCCTGGGATGCAAGGCTGGTTCAACATTTGTAAAACAATAAATGTAATTAAATACATCAACAGATGTCAAAACAAAAACCACATGATTATATCATTAGATGCAGAAAAAGATTTTGATGAAATCCAGCACCCCTTCTTGATAAAAATCCTCAAACATCTAGGCATACAGGGAACATACCCCAAAGTAGTAAAAGCCATCTATTAGAAACCCACAGCCAGCATACTCCTAAACAGACAAAAATTGGAACCACTTCCCCTGAAAACTGGAACAAGACAAAGATGCCCACTCTCACCCCTCCTGTTCAATATAGTATTGGAAGTCCTGGCTCGAGCAATCAGAGAAGAGAAGGCAATCAGGGATATTCAAATAGGAAAAGAGGAAGTCAAATTATCTCTCTTTGCAGATGACATGATCGTGTACCTTGAAAACCCAAGAGAATCTATCAAACACCTCCTTACACTGACAAAGGCCTTCAACAAAATCTCAGGATATAAAATAAATGTGCAAAAGACAATCACATTTCTTTACACCAATAATAAACAAACAGAAACCCAAATAAAAAGCACAATTCCATTCACAATAGCCACAAAAAAAATGAAATACCTTGGCATCCTCCTAACCAGAGACATGAAAGACCTTTACAATGAAAACTACAAAACTCTGCTCAAAGAAATCAAAGATGACACAAACAAGTGGAAAAATATCCCATGCTCATGGATTGGAAGAATCAACCTTGTGAAGATGTCCATCTTACCTAAGGCAATCTACAGATTCAATGCAATACCTATCAAAATTACCAGCAACATTCTTCTCAGACCTAGAAAAAACAACACAGGAATTCATATGGAAACACAAACGACCAAGAATAGCCAGAACAATCCTCAGCAAAAAAAAAACAAAAACAAAGGTGGTATCACATTACCAGACTTCAAACTTTACTATAAAACTACAATCATCAAAACAGCTTGGTATTGGTATAGGAACAGGCATATAGATCAATGGAATAGAATTGAGATTCCAGAAGCAAAACCTCAGTTTCTCAATCAACTCATCTTCAACAAAGCCTCCACCACCTACCACTGGGGAGAGGAGAACCTATTCAGTAAATGGTGCTGGGAAAACTGGCTGACCACATGCAGAATATTAAAACAAGACCCCTATTTATCCCCATACACAAAAATTAACTCCAAACGGATCAGAGACCTAAATGTAAAACCTCAAACCATAAGAACCTTAGAAAATGAAGGACATACCCTCATAGAAATTGGAACTGGCATCCAATTCCTGAACAAAACCTGAAACCCATAGGCCATAAGGGATAAGATAGACAAGTGGGACTTTATTAAACTGACAAGCTTCTGCAAAGCCAAAGTAACCATTAAAAGAGCAGGGAGACAGCCTACAGACTGGGAAAAAGTATTTGCCAACTCCAGGTCTGACAAAGGCTTAACATATTGGATCTACAAGGAGCTCAAACGTGCTAAAAAGAAAAAAACAAACAACCCCATTATAAAATGCGCAAAAGATATGAACAGACAGTTCACAAAGGACGACATCCGAGCAGCCAACAGACACATGAAGAAATGTTCAACCTCACTAATCATCAGGGAGATGCAAGTCAAAACCACACTGAAATATCACCTAAGTCCATTTAGAATTGCAAATATCAATAACTCAAAAAATAACAGTTGTTGGAGAGGGTGTGGGGAAAAGGGAACACTTCTACACTGTTGGTGGGAGTGCAAACTAGTGCAACCTCTGTGGAAAGCAGTGTGACGATACCTAAAAGCTCTAAACATCAACCTCCCATATGACCCTGCAATCCCCCTACTGGGAATATACCCTGAAGAACTCAAATCACTCTATCAAAAAGATACCTGCACATGAATGTTTATTGCAGCATTGTTCACAATAGCAAGAACCTGGAACCAACCATGCTGTCCATCAAAAGAGGACTGGATTTTAAAAATGTGGTACATATACATGATGGAATACTATGCAGTCATAAAAAAAAACAAAATCATGAATTTTGCAGCAACCTGGATGGAGCTAGAGTCTATAATACTAAGTGACCTCTCACAGAAACAAAGATCTGAGTATCACATATTCTCACTCATATAGTGGACCTTGATCATCCAATGTACTACCATAAGAAAATGACTGACAGTGGTGGGAAACTATGGGGGGGGATGGGACTAATGGTAGTAAACATCTGTCTGGGGACGGGGAGACACCTGTTATCAACAAGGGGGCCTGAACGAAACGTATTTGTATACCTAACCCTTAACTGTACCCCACAATATCATAATAAAAAATACTGATTTTAAAAAAAAAAAAAGAACAAAGGTCACGGCAACCACTTTGTTTGGTGGATGCTCAAGGCTTTTTGCTTTTTCATTTTCTGGTGGTCCAAAGAATGATAGCATCTGATTATTATGCGAATGTTTTGAGAAGTTTAGCCAAAGTTTTAGTAGAAAAACATCTGAGAAAGCTACACCAAAGCGTCTTTTTCTACTATGGCAATACTCCTGCTCATGCCCTTCATCAAACAAGGATAATTTTGTGAAAGTTTCAATGGAAAATCATTCGGCATCTACTTTACAATCTTGATTTGGCCTTTTCTGACTTCCTTTGGTTTTCTAATTCAATAAATCTTTAAGGGGACCAAGTTTTCTTCAGTTAATAGTTTTAAAAGACTGCATTGATGTGGTTAAATTCCCAGGATCCTAGTTCCTTGAGGATGGACTGCATGGACTGAACTGCTGGTATCATCACCCACATAAGTGTCTTAAATTTGTTGAAGCTTATGTTCAGAAATAAGGTTTATATTTTATTTGTATCATTTAATTTTATTTTTCCATGAAATTTTTGAATTCCCCTCAAATACAAAGTATAATATGTATATATTATGTAATACATATGAAATATATAATCACAAATGCAATTCTACTTACTACACTGCTTCTCAATAAATAGCATTGTTACTCAGCTCATTAAGTTTTATAGAATAACCCTTTCTGCAATTATTCAAGAATTCTTGTGCTTTTCTCTTTTTAAAAAAAGGTGAAATTTAAGCCTCATGCTTACTGGAAATTAATTTTTATAACCATTACATTCTACCATGAGGAATACTAATTATCATTTTCCTTCTCTACTTTCTGTTAAAACCATCCATACAAGTGAAACAAATGTGAGGAACTTGGTACATAGCAAAGTCAGGTATGACTTCCCTATGTTAATGTGCCCAGAAACCCCTGGGCATTACACATCACCCTTAAATGAGTATCCTTCAAAGAGAAGAGCCAAACTCTCAGTAATTGACCTGTTCTGCAGCCTCTGGATTAGCTCTGTCTTAAGACAAATATGTGAGTCTGGTCATTGTCTCCAGTTGCCTGGGTCCAGCCTCCCAGGTGTTGAACTATGCCATTGTACCAAGGGACCAGTGAAGGCAAGGTGAGTCTGGGAAACCCAGGCTCCCTGTAGGGCCCACCTCATTGTGGGTATAGATGTGTAAAAGAGCACTCACTGTCTGAGTGCCACCATGGGAAAGAGAACAGGTTGGAAAGGGAAGTTGGGAAAGGATGGAGGGATGATACCTCTGGGGCCTGGCATCTGGCGCAGCTGCAGATTTGAAATCAACTGCAACTTCAGATAGATTTCCCCTTTTTAAAGCTTCTGTGACTGATGCCTGGCCTATAGTCAGATGTTTTGTCACAAATACTGAACACCATATTGTCAAAGGATAGTCTGGCATTCAAACAGTGAAAGACAAATGAGTGAGAGGTCAGTGCATTTTATTTCATTAAAATGTTGCCTTGCTATATTTTAGAAAATGAGATATGACACAATCAACTTTCTATTTCCTCAGAGATAACTTTTAAGCATCTTTTAGGTAAAAGTCATGCCTTCTAATTCATTATGGCTCCCCATGTTGACTAACATGGCCTGGACATATGGTATTCCTAGGCACGTCCATTGTTAAATATGAGAGAGGGAGAAGGAGGCTGGAGGGTGATGTGGAGAGAATATTAAGTGCACAGGATTTAATTCAACCTATTGTACACTTTGCAGTACGCATCCTTATGGTATATTACAATGATGTGAGGGTCTGAGCTAGATGGACCTCTAGTTTTGATACTTGGCTCTACCACTCATTATGTGACTTTAAGAAAATCACATAATCTCTTTGGACCTCAGTTCATTAATCTGAAACAAGAGGAAAATATCTACCTAACAGTATTAGTGTGGTGATTAAATAAGTTTCTGATATAGTGTCTGGCACACGATGAACCTTGAAAAAGTGAAAGTCAGCCCTTCTGGCCATTAGACTATCAAGTTCCTCACAGAACACAAACACTGCTTCAGACAGGACAGTGTCAAGACCCCATGAACAATGCCTCTAAACAAGCCTCTGCCATGGCTGCAGAAACTACCTACAATGTCTTCATCTGAGTGTCTGCTGCCTTTTCACCAGGACCATCCCCTGCCCACCTTCACTCCTCCCTCCTCCTGTGCAAAGCTTGCTGAGACACTGGGCTGCTTCGTGACAATATCTAATCCAGAACTAGTCCCTGCTTCCTTGAACCTTCCTCAGAACAATCTAGCACAAGCCCAAATCCCTTAACAAGACCCTCTAATTTCTTACTGAGGAAAACTGTGGTTCCTCAAGAGGTACATTCTTGCTGCAGCAAGTTCAATAAACTTAACTTTTGTTTTGGTCATCACTGTATTACTGGTGAATTTTATCCATAGACTTTAGCAATATTAAAGACACACTTGTTCAGACAGGTCTCATCATTCAGAAGCCCATATGCTCCACTCCCTTACCTGCCATTTCCCCTCCATACCTCTTGTCATTATTGACACTGTAGTATATGTTTATCTCTTTATCATTTACCTCTTCATTGCGTGTCTTCTCCCTTCAGTCGGAAAGGAATCTGTCTCTCGTATTCACCCATATTCTTCAGGTACTAGATCAGTGATAAGCACAATATAGATGTTCAATAGGTGTTTGTTAAATGAATGAATGAATAAAATTGTAAGTTCCTTGAAAACAGAAACCTGTCTCATGCATCTCTGTGTCTCCAATTTTCAGTGGGCCACCATGATTTTGTTGAAGTCATTATATGAGCACTTATCTCTCTCCCACTCTCTCTGTGTGAGATACTCATGTAATTTTATTAAATTAAGGGGAGACCTCATAGCTGAATTTGAAGTACTATGAGTCAGTGCTGATGCCCTCCTGAGTCTGGCCTGTATTCAGTGTGATGAGCTGCATCCTTGTATGTTGTATGGTTTCTTGGTCTAGTGTGGAGCTCAGGGTATAGAGTTAGAGGTCTTCAGTATATCAGTTAACTAGGATCTATGGTTTAAATATACTTATTTTAATTACTCATATAATGAAATCAGCAAAATCATGACAGCCCACTGAAACTTGGAGATACATTGAGATAGAATTTACATGTCATAAAATTTACCTATTTAAGTATACTTGAATATATAAGAAACGGGCAATGTAGGCAGCCTTCCTATACTTCCCCCCCACACACACCTTTACCATTTTTGTGGACAATGAGTCCTAATACAAGTTTCCCACTACCAGTTGCCAGTACCTTGGAGCACTTAAACAATGACTGAAAAGTGCCCAGGGTTGAGTGAAGTATAAATGTTCTTTGCTGACTGGGATGATTCCATTCTCTACTGTTTCCAAAAGTTCTCTGCGGTACTGAGCCATATGACAGTCTCTATGGATTTTCTGACATTGCATCCTAGCTTGCTTCCTTCCATTTCTGGTCCTATTTCTCATTTCCCAACTGTTTTTCTGAGAACATTTTCTAGTTCATCATTGCCACAAAAATCTTTGTCTCTAGATCTGCTTGGAGAGCCCAAACTAGGACAAACTAGGACATGGCTTAGGCCATTGTTTCTCCATGTGATCCAGAGAAGACTTGCATCCCAGTCTCATGACAAATGTGTTCAGTATGATTCCTGAATCTCATGAAAACATAATAAGTCAGACTCTCTGTGACTGGAGCTCAGAGATCTGCATTTCAAACAAGACCAATCCCCCATCTCAAAATTCTCTTACACCCTAGAGTGTAAGAACCATTGTTCTAGTCAGTATACCTGTTTCTGAGATGTTGCAAATGCAGCAAGAACTCTCAGGACAATATGAAAAATTTGACAAGTCTGTCTCTCTTGATGAGGGCTCCTATTGCTTCTTATATGGGGAGGGTTATAGAGGTGGGAGTTGAATTTAATTGCAAAGAATTGAATTCCGAAGCTCCTGCTGTTTCTTATATGGGGAGGGTTATAGAAGTGGGAGTTAAAGAATTAAACTGTAAATAATTGAATTGTTTTGAAATGGCAACTTAGAAAGGAGACTATTCAAACTTTAAGCTAGCTAACAATATTGGGTTTCTTTCTAGCCATGTATTTCTCCTGTCTCCCATCTAACAGAAATCAGACTTGATTCAGTTATCTATCCCTTCCAGAATAATCCATATACCTTAGGAGAAGTTGACTCTATCACCCTTGGTTCCCTAGAGACTGATTGGTGACCTGATTTGTTCAAGATGGGGGTCCCTTCCTCTTTACCAGGAGTGGTTCAAGAATTAGCATGTGATAATGCTGCTAGTTACTGACATATGAGAAACATTTTGATAAAAATTTCTAGGGGCATCCTTCCTTGCCCCCCTGAAAGACCTCCATAAGCAATCCAGCCTTTCTCTTGTTGGATGTAAACAAGTGAGCATGTAGTGTGTAGATCTAGTTGCTGTTGGAAGCTACTCCATGACCAAAAGGAAAGCGACCTCTGGATGCAGTTTACACTGAACAGCACAGCAGAGTTGGAGAAAGAACCTGGGGTTTAATTATAACATGAGCCTGATTATATCAGCCAACCCTAATCCAACCCTATCTTTTGACTTTCTCTTTGTTAAGCAATGGATTTCCAAATTGTTTAATCCCGTTTGAGTTGGGTTTCTCTTACTGCAGCTTAAAGCACCCAGAATGACATATTTTGACAATAAAAATAATACACACTTCAAAAGTTAAACTGTAGTATAAAGTATTGGTGTAAGTAGTGTCTGAAGGAGTTACTTGATAAGAGCCAGTAAGCAGTCCACACTTTCTGTCAAGGATGGCATCAGATGCAGAAGGAATATGCTGCCTCCTATCAGGATGTATCAGGCTGCTGTGAAGGCAGCATGTGTTTTTGCAGCACCGGAGTTTAGCAGACCTTGTTTGGATCAGCATTGTAGCCACCCAGCTATTGGCTAAACACTCAGCCTTGAGATGCTCCCCTGATTTTCTTAGAACTTCATTCTATTCTTGATTTCTCTGCTGCTGTCCCAACAAGTAGGGCAGAAAAGCAGTCACTTACTTGAATAGTGAAGCTGTTGCCTGGGAAACAAGATTCTTCTTGGAACTTTTAGAGAAGCATTGAGTTATTGATGTTTCACGAAATACCAAGCTTCATCTAAGAACTGAGCCACCAGAGCGACCCTGCCCTGCCAGATTAGAATGCAGAATTTCAGATCCTAAGGCCATTGTTGAATTTTACTCTGCCTAAATGTTTTCAAATTGGTTAGAGGAAAAATTTATACTCTCTTCTTTGAAAGGTGAGTCTGCCCCGTAATAAAGTCCACACTGATAGACAATAATTAAAAGCAGCAGATTCTGAAGGACCCTAGCCAACTCGGCCTCTCCACCCTCCTGGGTTGGTGTTGACTTACTCTCTACCATGTTCCTCTTTTTTTGGGTCCTCACAGAGAAGATAACCCGTTGTGCCTAGAGATGTTAGGATTGAACACACTGTTTTCCCCTGAAATAACAGCTTGTTGCAATAGAAGTTGAATTTTAAAGGTAGCATAGCAGTAAGTTTAATAAAATATTAAAAACCATACCATCTTAGATAAAAATAAGGGATGTTTAGCTCAAAAGAAAAAATATACCCCAAGTCAGGATTTTGATTGCAAGTGTCAGAAGCCCAGCTCAAACTGATGTTGTCAGAAGGAGTATTTTGGCTCATAGCATCCAAGGAAGCAAATATTCAAAACACAGGGAGTAGAAGGGTACAGGGTGGGCATCTGAGACAATCAGAACTAAAAGGTCAAGTACAAATGACATGCTCCCTGTATCTCTCCTGCTTTTCTCCCAATGTTGGCTTTTTTCTTTCTCTCTGCAGAGTATTTTTCACCAGATGGCTAGTGAGATGACTGTCAGCAAGTTTTGAGCTATATATCATTGCTCTCCGTAGCTCTTTCCCAGTTCCAGAACAATTCATGGAGAAGAATTCTGACTCACCCATTTGAATCAGGTACCTGGAAGACTCTTCCCTGGCCAAGAGAAGCCAGGGATCCCATATGCTATGTTGGATGGGGGAAGTATTTCCAGAAGAAGGAAGGGGTTCACGCAAACAATCCCTGAAAGTCCCATGCTACAAAGCCTCGGCCACGTAGAAGAATCAGTCAGCAAACATCAAAGCCCAAGTTTTTGTAAGAATCACCTTGTCTGGGTGACAGGAAACAGATTGCCCTAGGGGATTACCAACCGCTACACAACAAATTAGAGGGAGAGGTAAGACTAATACCCAGCACTCTCTGTGTTATAATTTGTTTTTCTCTTTATACTAGAAAGACAATAAAGGAAAATTAAGAGTGTTTCTCTTAAAAAAATATACTTCTCAGCTCCTTAAGAACCCCATGACATATAGAAATTTATAGACATGGTAGTTGGTTATTGCTATGAAAAGAAAAATAAAGAATCCCTTCTTTTCTGTTATAAGGGAGGAGGAAGTGGGGGACAGCTCAGATGAGCCAGGTACTGTACTCAAATGAGATGACAGTGCTTCACATCTGTCATCTCATTTAATTCTCACAGCACACTATGAGCAGGCCTCCCCATTTTACATATGAAGAAACTGGGGGTCAGTAAAATAAGGTAATTGCCGAAGATTTCCTAGCAAAGAAAGGATGGGACTTGCAGGCAGGACAGCAGGTTAGAGATTCTCTCCATAGATCCCCTTGTGTGGAGGCATGGGGGTGGAGACAGCAGGCTAAGAATCTGTTCAGTCTTGGTGTGTGGAAGTTAGGCTCCTTGCTGCCATCCCTGTTAGACTCCTAATGAATCTCTGAGGAATATGCACAGGCTAAGAGTTGCCTGCTCCCTATCATTCCTGTCCCATTAGGAAAGACAGCAGCCCTGGGCAAAGAAACGACACCTGGACCCAGGTAACTAGAAGCCATCTTCAGTCCTAGACCCTAGAATTTGTCTGAGGAGGCTCTCACCAAGCCTAGCACATTGCCCGGAACTTGAGGTCAGCTGTGCCTATACATACCATAGTTTGGAATGTTGTTATATATATATTTTTTTCTCTCTCTCTTAATAATGAGTAGGAGTCAAGCTTGGTACTTGTAATTCCAGCACCTTCAGAGGCCAAAATGGGAGGATTGCTTGAGGCTAGAAGTTCAAGACCAGCTTTGGCAACATAGTGAGACTCCATTCCTATTATATTTTTAAAAATGAATAGGCCAGATCTACTTTTTAATGTTCATATATTTGACTTTCAACCATAAACACATCATAATGAAAGTGATGGATTATTCAGTCAGGGCCTTATTACAATATCTTCCAAATTATATTAAAATTTATTTCCTTAAT
This sequence comes from Carlito syrichta, assembly GCF_000164805.1. Lineage (NCBI taxonomy): Eukaryota > Metazoa > Chordata > Mammalia > Primates > Tarsiidae > Carlito > Carlito syrichta. The sequence continues at coordinate 184,094 of NW_007248681.1, forward strand.
AGTCTTCAGAGTTGCTAATTTCTTTCATGATGTCACATTGTGATGAAGTTGACAATGTTAATAAAGTAACTCTTCTTCCTATTGTCCCCTCCCCAGAGACAGCCATATCTTATCATCAGCTCTCAGAAACTATTCACACAAAATCACTTGAAGTACTTTTGGGGAGTGTATTGTAAGGATAGTTTGTGCCATGAGTGTGGAATTCAATTCATATGTTTTCAGTCATTGTCCAAGTGTAAGAAGTTTTTTCCAGTGTTTAATGGAGCTGTTTATGTGTAGATATAAACACAAATGCAACATGATTTGTACAGACCTGAGTCCTGCTTTTTTTTCACTGGTGTGAGTACCCAGTAAACAAATAAAAGAGCCCTGGAATCCATGAGAATCTCAAATAGCCTTTTTCTCATGGTGATGTGAGTCTCTGGCGAACTGTAAGGAATGAGCCACACTGTACAATCTTATTATCAAGGCAATGAGATTCCTAATCTAGAATGCTCCTGTCTGTACGGTCTGAATTCTGATTCTAGGAATATCTAGAATATAGGAATGTCTGGTTCTAAGAATGTCTAGAATTTATACTGAAAAGAAAACCTGGTCAGGATGGCAGCTCTATCCTAGTAATCTTACAGATATTACTGCTGCTGCTATTATTGCTTCAATTTCTTATGTAGAAATTTGCAAAATGCTTTATAATCATTTTTTTGTGTAAACAAACAAGAGCCAAGCAACTATTGTTAAAGAGCACTTAGAAATTGCTGACAAGTCAAGGAAGACTCATTCTGGTGAAGTAAACAACCAAAGTAATAACCACGGCCGATTACAGAACTCTAAGAAGAGCTGATAATCATCTAGTAATAATGATAGTTAACACTATGTAGGGCTTGCTTTGTTTTAAGTGGTTTATATACCTTTACTCATTTAAGTTTAACCACCTGAGGAGGCAGGTATTACTATTATCCTCATTTTACAAATGAGGAAGCTAAGGCATAGAGACTTATTCAGTGTCACACAGCTAGTTATAAAACCACTGTTGCTTTTGCCTGGTTAATGCCCATATCTGTCTTTGTCAAGAATGCACCATTTATCTTTGGGAACCCACCAACCCGTCCCCCTCTCTCAATGCCTGTGATTTGCTTCAGGTTACTAATTCCCTCTCTCCCTACCCCTCAGAACTACTGCAGTGGGTGTTTGACTCAAGCCTATGCCGATCAGCATATTCCATCCACACTGGCCATAATGGCTGGTTCAGGGATGGTCATGGAAAGAATCAAGCTGAAAACTTATATAAAATGTTAAGAAAAGATAATTTCTCTTTAAGTGTGACTCAAAGCTGGGAGAATGTAACTCCAAAGACACATGTGCCCTCAAGGGGAGAAAGTAACCTGAGAGTGGAGTTACCCAGAGGAAAGTAGAGCTGCAGATGGAGAGATATTGAGCCTGATGATATCCCTGAGGTCCTGGATTTAGTCATTTCCAAAGTCTACACTGGATTGTCCCAGTTTTTTTTCTGTTTTAATTCAGCAATTTTTGTGGGCATATTTGCAAGATTATACAACCATCAACACTATCTAACTTTGAAAAATATCATCACCCCCCCAAAAAAAAACCTCTGTATTCATTAGCAATTACTCCCCATTCCCCCTCCCTATCAGCTCTTTGCAACCACTAATCAACTTTCTGTTTCCTTGGACTTACCTATTCTGGACATTTCATATAAATAGAATTATACAACATGTGGCCTTATGTGCCAGGCTTTTTTTTTTTCCACTTAGCACAACATTTTCTTTTCTTATTTTTTTTTTTTTTTGAGTTGGAGTCTCACTCTGTCACCCAGACTGGAGTGCAGTGGCCGCTCCCAGCCTCCACAGCCTCGACCTGCCGGTCTCCGGCAATCCTTCCACCTCAGCCTTCCACGTAACTGGAACTACAGGCGTGCGCTACCATGCCTGGTTAATTTTTGATTTATTGTAGAGACAAGATCTTGCCAAGTTGCCCGGGCGGGTCTCGAACCTGTGGGCTCAGGTAATCCACTAGCCTCAGCCTCCCAAAGTGCTGAGATTACAGACTGAGCCACTGAGCCCTGCCTGCACAATATTTTCAAGATTTATCCATGTTGTAGCATGTATCAGTACTGTATTCCTGAAAATAATATTCCCAAAATTGTTTTCATGTTTTTGGCTATTATAAATAATGCTACTATGTATTCCTATATATGTTTTGTGTGTATATATAGTTTCATTTCTCCTGGATACATTCAGAGAAGTAGAGTTGCTGATGCGTATAGTAATTCTATGTTGAAACTTTAGAGGAACTGCTGGACTGTTTTCCAAAGCGACTGTACAATTTTACATCCAAACCAACAAGGTATAAGGATTTTCCACATCTTCATCCCTCAACACTTGTTAGTCTGTTTTTTTTATTATAGTCATCTTAGGGGATGTAAAGTGAGATCACATTGTGGATTTTGATTTACATTTCCCTAATGATGATAATATTAAGTATACTTTTATGTGCTTATTGTCTATTTGCATATCTTCTTTGGGGATATATCTATTCAAATATTTTGCCCTTTTGTACATTGGGTTGTATTTGTTTTTGTAGTGTTGAGCTGTAAGAGTTCTTTATATAGTCTAGATACCAGACAATTATCAAATACATAATTTGCAAAATTTTCTTCCATTTTGTGATGTCTTCCACTTACTTGATAATGTTCTTGACACTCCAGCATTTCTAATTTCGATAAGGTCCAATTTATTTCTTTTTCTTTGGTTGCTTATGCTTTGAGCATCATACATTAAATGATATGTGCCTTAAGTGCTCATCCATTTTTATGAAACATATACCCATCTTTTCTTCAAAAACTTTTATATCTTTAGCTCTTACATTTACTTCTTTTATTTATTTAAATAAATTTTCACATATGGTATAAGATAAGGATTCCAATTCATTCTTTTGCAAGAGTATATACAATTGTCCTAGCATCATTTTTTTTATCAATATTTTTTATTATGTGGGGTACAGTTAAGAGTTAGGTGTACAATTACATTTCATTCAGGCACCCTGTTGATAAGAGGTGTTTCCCCAGCCCAGACAGATACTTGCTACTGTTAATCCCATCCCTCTGCCCCCCATAATTTCCCAGTACTGACAGTCATTTTTTATAGTATTACATTGGATATTCAAGGTCCATTATATGAGTGAGAACATGTGATAATCGGATCTTTGTTTCTGTGAGAGGTCACTTAGTATTATAGACTCAAGTTCCATTCAGGTTGCTGCGAAATTCATGATTTTGTTCTTTTTGATGGCTGCATAGTATTCCATCGTGTATATGTACCACATTGTTTTATCCAGTCCTCTTTTGATGGGCAGCATGGTTGTTTCCAGGTTCTTGCCATTGTGAACAATGCTGCGATAAACATACGTGTGCAGGAATCTTTTTTATAGAGTGATTTG
>NW_007248681.1:187873-190315 GCF_000164805.1 Carlito syrichta
ATAATGGGTTGTTTGTTTTTTCTTTCAGCATGTTTTAGTTCCTTGTAGATCCAGGATGTTAAGCCTTTGTCAAACCTGGTGTTGGCGAATATTTTTTCCCAATCTGTAGGCTGTCTCCCTGCTCTCTTGATGGTTTCTTTGGCCTTGCAGAAGTTTGTCAGTCTAATAAGGTCCCACTTGTCTATTTTCTCTCTTATGACCTGTGGGTTTCGGGTTTTGTTCAGGAATTGGATGCCAGTTCCAATTTCCATGAGGGTATTTCCTTCATTTTCTAAAGTTCCTATGGTTTGAGGTTTTACATTTAGGTCTCTGATCCATTTGGAGTTAACCTTTGTGCATGGGGATAGATAGGGGTCCTAATTCAGTCTTCTGCATGTGGTCAGCCAGTTTTCCCAGCACCATTTACTGAATAGGTTCTCCTCTCCCCAGTGGTAGGTAGTGGAGGCCTTGTCAAAGATGAGTTGGTTGAGAAATTGAGGTTTTGCTTCTGGAATCTCAATTCTATTCCATTGATCTATATGCCTGTTCCTATACCAATACCAAGCTGTTTTGATTATTGTAGCTTTATAGTAAAGTTTGAAGTCTGGTAATGTGATACCACCTGCTTTGGTTTTTTTTGCTGAGGATTGTTCTGACTATTCTTGGATGTTTCTGTACATATGAATTCCTGTGTTGTTTTTTCTAGGTCTCAGAAGAATGTTGCTGGTAATTTAATGGGTATTGCATTGAATCTGTAGATTGCCTTAGGTAAGATGGACATCTTCACAAGGTTGATTCTTCCAATCCATGAGCATGGGATATTTTTCCACTTGTTTGTGTCATCTTTGATTTCTTTAAGTAGTGTTTTTTAATTTTCATGATAAAGGTCTTTCACATCTCTGGTTAGGAAGATGCCAAGGTATTTCATTTTTTTGTGGCTATTGTGAATGGAATTGTGTTTTTTATTTGGGTTTCTGTTTGTTTATGATTGGTGTAGAGAAATGCGATTGCCTTTTGAACATTTATTTTGTATACTGAGACTTTGCCAAAGACCTTTATCAGTATAAGGAGGTTTTTGACAGATTCTCTTGGGTTTTCAAGGTACACAATCATATCATCTGCAAAGAGAGATAACTTGACTTTCTCTTTTCCTATTTGGATAGCCCTGATTGCCTCCTCTTCTCTGATTGCTCGAGCCAGGACTTCCAATACTATGTTGAACAGGAGGGGTGAGAGTGGGCATCCTTGTCTTGTTTCAGTTTTCAGGGGAAATGGTTCCAATTTTTGTCCATTTAGTAGTATGCTGGCTGTGGGTTTCTCATAGATGGCTTTTATTATTTTGAGGTATGTTCCCCGTATGCCTAGATGTTCAAGGTTTTTATCAAGAAGGGGTGCTGGATTTTATCAAAATCTTTTTCTGCATCTAATGATATGATCATGTGGTTTTTGTTTTGACATCAGTTGATGTATTTAATTACATTTATGGTTTTACGAATGTTGAACCAGTCTTGCATCCCAGGGATGAAGCCTACTAGGTCATGATGGATGATTTTTGAGATGTTTTGCTGAATTCGGTTTGTTAGGATCTTGTTGAGAATTTTAGCATCTATGTTCTTCAAAGATATTGGCCTGTAGTTCTCCTTCTTTGTTGGATCTTTACCTGGCTTGGGTATCGATGTGATGTTGGCTTCGTAAAATGATTTGGGGAGAGTTCCATCTTTTTCAATCACCTGGAATACCTTCAATAGGATTGGTATCAGCTCCTCCTTAAATGTCTTGTAGAATTCTACTGGAAAGCCATCTGGACCAGGGCTTTTTTTTTTTTTGTAGGAAGTTTTCTTATTACTTAGTTGATTTGCTTAATTGTTATTGGTCTATTTAGGGTCTCAATTTCTTCTTGTTCCAATCTAGGTAGGTTGTGTGACGTCAGAAAGTCCTCCATTTCCTTAAGGTTTTCAAGTTTGTTTCCATACAAGTGTACATAGTAGTCTCTAATGATCTTTTGCATTTCTTCAGGGTCAGATGTGACTTCATATTTTGTGTTTCTGGTTGTGCTTATTTGATTTTTTTCTCGTTTTTTCTTGGCCACTCTAGCTAGGGGACCATCAATCTTGTTTATCCTTTCAAAGAACGAGCTTTTTGTTTCATTGATTTTTTGTATTATCTTTTTGTTTTCTATATCCTGGATTTGGGCTTTTATATTGGTGATCTGGATTCTTCTGTTGAAATTAGGGTTTTTGTGGTCTTGCTTTTCCAGCTTCCTTAGATGACTTGTTAGGTTGTTAATTTGTGTTCCTTCCATTTTCTTCATGTGTGTTTGTAGGGATATAAATTCCCCCTCTTACGACAGCTTTCAAGGTGCCAGAGAGGTTTTGGTAAGATGTTTCTTCATTTTCATTTATTTCCAGGTATCTTTTGATCTCTTTTGATTTCATCATTGACCCAGGAGTTGTTTAGCATCAT
>NW_007248681.1:190857-207267 GCF_000164805.1 Carlito syrichta
CCCATCCTCTTACTTTGAGTCTGTGGGTGTCCTTTCTAGTGAGGTGAGTCTCTTGAAGGCAATAGATTGTTGCCTGATGATATTTTATCCATTTTGCCATTCTATGTCTTTTCAGTGGTGCATTTAGTCCGTTCACATTTAGGCTAAATATTGAAATGCAAGAGTTGATCCCTGTCATAAGGTTCTTACAGAGTAGTTCCTATTTGTTTGTTGTCTTTCTTTGGGTTCTGGAGTTGGCTCATGTGTGTTTTTAATCTTTTGCCTGTACTCTTGTGAAGAATGTTGTTGTTCTTTTTTCTTTTTCTTCTGTGTTCAGTACTTTCTTAAGTGTTTCTTGTAGAGATGGTCTGGTGGCAGCGTAGTTTTTAGGGATTGGATGTCTGGAAAAGATTTCAATTCTCCCTCACTATGAAGGTTAGTTTGGCTGGGTAGGTTATTCTTGGTTGAAATTGTTTCTCTTTTAGAACTTTGAAGGTAGGGCTCCAGGTTCTCCTAGCCTGAAGGGTTTCTGTGGATAAATCTGCTGCTATTCTAATTGGTCTTTCCTGGTAGGTAGTCTGGCCTTTATCTCTTGCTGCCTTTAGGTTTTTTCTTTTATAGCTACTTTGTTTAGGCGAATTATTATGTGTCTGGGAGTTGGTCTTCTCATTTGTTGTCTTGCAGGGGTTCTCTGAATCTCTTGTGTTTGGATTTTTTCATCCTTGATGAGATGAGGGAAGTTTTCTTGAATGATTTCATGAAATGTTTGTTCCAGTGTGGCTTTTGTTTCTCCCTCTGCCTCAGGAAGCCCAATTACTCTTAGGTTTGGTCTCTTGAAGTGATCATTCATCTCTTGCAAGTTTTGTTCTGTCTTTTTGAGCTTCTTTTGTATGCTTTTGACAGTTTGGGTTAGTTCTGTGTTTTGGTCTTCGACTTTGAAATTCTTTCATCTGCTTGACTAATTCTGCTTTCCATGCTTATTAGTCTGTTGCTCATTTCCATCACAGTATTCTTTACTGCTGCTATTTCTGACATCAGCTCCTTCCTATTTTCCTCTTGTCTCCCCTGAATTTTTTTAATTCTATCCATTAATGTCTTGATGTCTTCATTCGTTGCATGTGACCAGCCATTTTGGGGGCTCTTCAGTGTTTGTGTTCCAGAATCTGTTTTCTCAGTGTCTGATCTCCCAGGGGTCTGTGTGAGACCTATATTCTTCTTTTGGTTTTTCTTCATTTGTGTGGTTTTTTCCCCCCTCCCTACTTTTTCCTTCCCTCCATGTCACTGTCTTCCTTAATTCTGTTATTCAGGGGTAAAGTGATTGATTTTTTGTCTGTTTGTTCAATCTCCTATTCTTTATGTATGTCCTCTTACTTTGTTCAATTCTGGAGTTGCACTGTAGGTTGGAGGTGGTCCTTTTTGCAGTTTTGAGATTTACTTAAGGGGGGAGCTGTGATTCAAAATCTATCTGCAGGTCCTGGTATTTGCTGACAGGTGTGTGGATAATCTGGAACCCACTTCCCACTGCCTTGTAATCTGTCCATGCAGTGGGGCTGTAGGTTTACTCCCTGAAATAAAATGTGGTTAACAGAGGGAAGAGAATGGAGCAGACAGTAGGTTGAAGAGTGGGGTGGAGAGATAGAGGAGTAAGGGGGGAAGCAAACATGTGCCAACAAATGGAGAGAGAGAGACCTATACTGAAACAGATAAAAACAATAGACCACAGCTACTGACAAACCAATTCCCATACAAAAAGAAATAAAACATATAGTGTTGCTAACATACAAGCTAATCAACCACCTTATTGGTGTGCTGTTCCTCTATACAAAGATATGGTTTACAGAGAGAAGAAAAGAGAAGAAAAGGAAGAGGGGGGAAAGGAATAATACAGTAGGAATAGAATTAAGTCATTAAACTAACAGAATCAATGAAGCAAACTCTGAGACTTTTTGTTTAAGTCCAATGTCCTTTAAGTTCTGATTTCTAGCTTTCTTTTCAAGCTGGTAAATTAGTTTGCAGTTAGGGTCAGTTGCCCCTGGTCTGCTGAGAAGGACAGTTCAGATCACCCTCTATTCACCACTCTGGCCTATGTCTTTTTCAAACGTGTTTCTCCCATTTCGGTGTTGTTATCTTGAATCGCCAGCAGGTGGTGCTATCTCAGCTGCTCGCCCCAGAGGGGATGAGGCTGGACAGGAACTGACAGACTGGAGCTGGATGCCTGCGACAGGGAACAGGTAGGGGACTCACGGCAGGCAGGACGTCTCAGTCGCAAGAGAGGTGGCAGCAATCCCAGCAGATCTTCCTGAAGGGGCTTCAAGGACTGAAGTCGTGGATCGCTTCCGGCCCACATGATGGCGGCTGCAGCATCTGTGGTTGTGGTGGCTGCGGCAGCAATGGCGGCGGCGGCATCTGCGCTGCGGTGGCTGCCCAGTCCACTGCGATGTCCCAGTGGTGAAAACGGCCGAGCTCCATATGAAGAGCAGGCTGCGATTTTGGGCTCGCAGCCCCCGGGGCAAGAGCCAGAGACCCACTGCAGTTCTCCTTTGCAGAGGGTTTCACAAACAAGGTTGCCCCGTCACCATCTTGCCGGAAGTCCCCAGCATCATTTTTTTAAAAGACTATTCTTTCCCCCCTGAATTATCTTGGCACTCTTGTGAAAAAAAAATCAAATGACTATAAACCTGAAGTTTATTTCTAGGTTCACAATTTTATTCCATTGATGTATCTGTTTATTCATTTGTCTGTTGAACACTGTCTTGATTACTATAGCTTTGAACTAAGTTTTGAAATTGGGAAGAAGGAGTATTCCAAATTTGCTCTTTTTTAAAGAGTGTTGCAGTGGGCAACCTCCTGGGGTCCCCTCCTGCTGTGGGAGCTTTTCTTTCTTCTCAATAAATCCTGCTTTCATTTCTTTTTTTTAAAGTGTTTTGGTTATTTTGAATTTTTTAAATTTCCATGTGCATTTTAGGATAAGTTTCTCAATTTCTTCAAAGAGGCCAACTTAGATTTTGATAAATATTGCATTGTCTATACATCAAACTAAGAAATATTGTCATATTAACAATGTTAATCTTCCAATCCATGAACACAGACAGATTTTTTTCAATTCATTTAGGTCTTTTTCAATTTTTTTAACAATGTTTTTAACTTTCAAAGTCTTTTTTAAAAATTTTTTTTAGAGACAGGATCTTGCTCTGTTGCCCAGCCTGGAGAGCAGTAGCACAATCATTGATCACTACAGCCTCAGCCCCCTGGACTCAAGGGATCCTTCTGCCTCAGCCTCCTTAGTAGCTAAGACTAAAGGTTTGCACTGCCATGGCCAGCTAAATTTTATTTATTATAGAGATGAAGTTTTGCAATGTTGCCTAACATCCTTTAAGCTATCAAAAATTTTAAAAGATATGAAAGATCACTACATAATGTTAAAACTTTTAATCCTTCAACAAGAAATATCCATCCTATTGGCAGCAGTGGAACACTGCCATGGGTGGGAGCACATAACATCAATAAGGGTACCAACACTTTACCTATATGATGACCAGACCACAGTGGAATAAAAATAAATATTGACACCAACAAAATTCCCTCCAAACCCAGAAAGACATGGACACTAAATAGCATGATGCTGAACAACTCGTGAGTCAACACAGAAATAAAAGCAAAAATTGAAAGATTTCTGGAAGCAAATAAAAATGAAGATACATCTTACCAAAACTTCTAGGATGCAGTACTGAGAGGGGAGTTCATTTCTTTACAAACACACATGAAAAAAATGGAAAGATCACAAGTTAGTGTCCTAATAAATCTCCTAGCAGAGCTGGAAAGACAAGATCACTAAAAACCCTAACTTCGGCAGAAGAATCCAGATCACCAAAGCAAAAGCCCAAATATGGGACATATAAGACAAAAATGTAATAGACAGAAATCAATAAAACAAAAAGCTGGATCTTTGAAAGGATAAACAAGATTGGTGGACCCCTAGCCAGATTGACTGAGAGAAAGAGAGAAAGGGCCAAAGAAACACAATCAGAAATGCAAAAGATCAAATCAAAGTGGACCATGAGGAAATGCAAAAAACTTTCAGAGATTACTATGCACACCTGTATGGAAGCAAACTCAAATGCCTAAATGAAATGGAGGACTTTCTAACATCACACAACATGACAAGGTTGAAACAACAAAAAATTGAAACATTAAATAGAGCAATAACAATGCAGGAAATCAATTCCATCATAAAGAAAACTACCCACAAAAAAAGGCCTGGACCAGACAGCTTTCCAGCATAATTCTACAAAACATACAAGAAGGAGCTGTTACCAATTCTACTGAAAGTATTCCAAGCAATCAAGAAAGACAGGCCTCATCACATCATTTTATGAAGCTGATATCACACTGATACCCAAACTGAGTAAGATCCAACAAAGAAAGAGAGTCACAAGATTCTAGCAAATCAGATCCAACAGTCATCCCAAAAATCTACTAAGTAGGTGTCACCACTGGATGCAGGACTGATTCAACATCTGCAAGACCCTAAATATAATTAAATAGATCAACAGATATAAAAACAGGAACCACATGATTATATCATTAGTTGCTGAAAAAGCTTTCAATAAAATCCAGCATCACTTCTTGATAAAAGCCCTTGAACACCTAGGCATAGAGGGAACATACCTCAAAATAGTAACAGCCATCTATGAAAACCCACAGCTTACATATTTCTAAATGGACAAAAGTTGGAATCACATCCCCTCAATACTGGAAAAAGATAAGGCTGCCCACTTTCACCCTCCTGTTCAACATAGTGTTGGAAGTCCTAGCTAGAGCAATCAGACAAGGAAGGAAATCAGGTGAATCCAAATAGGAAAAGAAGAAGTCAAATTATCCCTCTTTGCAAAGAGTATGATTCTATACTTTGAAAGTTCAAGAGAATCTGTCAAAAAATCTTGCACTGATAAAGGACTTTGGAAAAGTCTTGGGGCACAAAAAACGTGCAAAGCAGTCACATTCTTTTTTAAATGTTTTTATTTTAATGATGTGGGGCACAACAAGGATGAGGTATAAAAGTGGTTATCATACAGGCAAGGTTTGGACCTTCTTTTGGTCTCCACTTTGCCTGGTTTGAGATCAGGTACCCTTACTGATGTAGTCACATTCTTATACACCAACAACAAACAGGCAGAGGACTAAATAAAAAGCACAATCCCCATCACAATAGCCACAGAAAAATGAAATACCTTGGCATCTTCCTAACTAGAGAAGTGAAAGACCTTTACAATGAAACTACAAAACACTGCTCAAAGAAATCAAAGATCACACAAACAAATGGGAAAACGTTCTATGCTCATGGATTGGAAGAATCAATATTGTTAAGATGTCCCAAGGCAATCTATAGGTTTAATGTGATACCCATTAAATTACCAGCATAATTCTTCTCAGACCTGGAAATGACAATACAGAAATTTATATGGAAACATAAATGACCATGAAGATACAAAACAATCCTCAACAAAGAAAACAAAGCATGAGGTATCATACTTCCAGACTTTAAGCTTTATTATAAGTTTACAATAATCAGAATAACCTGGTATTGGTACAAGAACTGCCATATAGACCAATGGAACAAGATAGAGATTCTGAAAGCAAAACCTCAATTTCTCAACCAACTCACCTTCAACAAAGCCTTCACTAACAACCACTGGGGAGAAGAGAACCTATTCAGTATATGGTGCTGAGAAAACTGACTGACCACATGTAGAAGATTAAAACAAGACCCCTATCTATCACCATACACAAAAATCAACTCTAAATCAGTCATAGACCTAAATTTAAAACCTCAAACTATAAGAAACTTAGAAAATTCAGGAGACACCCCGATGGGAATTGGAACTGGCAACCAGTTCCTGATCCAAAACCCCTAATGCCCATGCCATAAGAGATAAGATAGACAAGTGGGACCTCACCAAACTGAAAAGCTTCTGCAAAGCTAAAGAGACCATGATGAGAGCAAAGAGATGACCCCACAGAATGAAAAAAGATATTTGTCAACTGTATATCTAACAAAGGCCTAACATTTAGGATCTACAAAGAACTCAAATGTGCTGAAAAGAAAAAAACAAACAGCCCTATTATAAAGTGGGCAAAAGATATGAATAGACACTTCTCAAAAGAAGACATACGAGCAGCCAACAGATGCATGAAAAAATGCTCAGCCTCACTAGTCATCAAAGAAATACAAATTAACACCATACTGAGATACCACCTAACTTCAGTCAGGATGGCCGTCATCAATAGCATGAAAAACAACAGATGCTGGAGAGGATATGGGGGAAAGGGACCACTACTACACTGTTGGTGGGAGTGTAAACTAATACAACCTCTGTGGAAAACAGTGTAGTGATTTCTAAAAGATCTAAAACTTGACCTTCCATATGACCCAGCAATTCACCTTCTGGATATATAGCCAGAGAAACTCAATTCACCCTATAAAAAAGATACCTGTACATGCAAGTTTGTTGCAGCATTATTCTCAATAGAAATAACATAGAACCTATCGTGCTGTCCATCAAAAGTGGACTGGACTATAAAATGTGGTACATATACATGATGGAATATTATGCAGCCATAAAGAAAAGCAAAATTATGAACTTTGCAGCAACTTGGATGGACTTAGAGTCTGTAATACTGAGTGATCTATCACAGAAACAAAGAACTGAGTACCACATATTCTTACTCATAAGTGGACTTTGAACAATTATCATAATATTATAAGAAAGGAATTGGCAGTAGTGGGAAACTGCTGGAAGGGGTACACTTCATCAATTAGGATATTTAAACCAAGAGAAGTGAGTACCAAAGTGAAGCCTAAACTTTACCTTTACAATAACCATTTATATACCTAATCCTGAATTGTACCTCACATCTTTGAAATATTGTTTTTTAAAAAAAAACTCATGCTGGGCTTGGTGGCTCAGCCTGTAATCCCAGCGCTTTGGGAGGCCAAGGTGAGTGGATTGCCTGAGCCCGTGGGTTTGAGACCTGTCCGGGCAACTTGGCGAGACCTCATCTCTACAATAAATTTAAAAAATCAGCCAGGCATGATAGCACATGCCTGTAGTTCTGACTACTTGGAAGGCTGAGGGGGAAGGATCACCGGTGCCCAGCAGGTCGAGGCTGCAGTGGCCTGAAGCATGCCACTGCACTCCAGTCTGGGCCACGGAGTGAGACTCCAACTAAAAAAAGGAAATTCATTGTTACTTTTTGATACTATTACAAATGAAATGGTTTACTTAATTTTGTTTTTTACCCTTTATTGTAAATATACAGAAACACAACTTAGTTTTATATATCTTGTATCCTGTAAGCGCACTTATTTGTGAATTTTAATGATTTTTTAAAAATATATTTCTTAAGATTTTCTATTTATACAATGATGTCATCTGCAAATAGTTTTGCTTTCTCTTTACCAATCTTAATGCTTTTATTTCTTTTTTTTGCCTAATCAACAAGATTAGAATCTGTAGTACAATTTTATATCATTTGTTATAAATATCCCTTTAAGTATTGCTTTAGCTGCTTCCCATAAGTTTTGTGATGTTGTGTGTGTTGCTTTCATTCATTTCAAAGTATTTTCTACTTTCCTTTGCAATTTAATTTTACTCACTGTTTACTTAGAAGTGTGCTGTTTAATTTCTACATATTTGTGACTTTCCCAAAATTACTATTGTTTTTGCTTTCAAATTTCATTCCAGTGTAGTCAGAGGACATCTTTGGTAGGATTTCAATTCTTTAAAATTATTGAGATGTTTTATGGTCTCACATATGGTCTATCCTAAGAAATGTTTCATGAGCACTTAATAATGTATTTTCTAATGTTTTGGGGTAGAGTATTCTATAGATGTTTGTTAGTTCTAGCTGGTTTATAGTGTTGCTCTAGTTTTCTGGTTTTTTACTTGAGCATGTGTCTAGCTACTCTATTATTAAAAGAAAAGTATTGTAATCTTAAACTCTTCTTGAATTTTCTGTTTTTCTATTTCTCCCCTCAATTATGTCAGTAAGGAAAATTTTCATTTTAGTTGTTGTACTTTTCAACATCAGAATTTCTATTAGACTATTTAAAATAATTTCTATCTCCTTAATTTTCCCTTTTTTGCTAGGCATCATTCTCATATTTTTATTACATTCTCTGTACATCATTTCCTTTTGTTTTTGGAACATATTTTAAATAGTTGATTAAAAGTCTTTGTCTAAAGAAATGAGAACACCAACTCCCACACACATAATAATTCACCTAAACAAAATGGCTATAAAAGAAAAAGTCCTAAAGGTAGCAAGAGAAAAAGGTCAGACTACCTACCAGGGGAGACCAATTAGAATAGCAGCAGATTTATCTATAGAAACCCTCCAGGGTAGGAGAGCTTGGAGTCCTATCTTCAAAGTTCTAAAAGATAAACAATTTCAACCAAGAATAACCTACCCAGCCAAGTTAAGCTTCATCAGTGAGGGAGAATTGAAATCTTTCCCAGATATCCAATCCCTAAGAACCTATGCTGCCAACAGATCACCCCTAAAAGAAACACTTAAGAAAGTACTGAACACAGAAGAAAAGGAAAAAAACAACAACAATGTTCTTCACGAGAGTACAGGCAAAAGATTAACAACACACATGAACCAACTCCAAAACCAAAAGAAAGAAACAAACAAACAGGAACAACAACTCTGTAAGAACCATATGACAGGGATCAACTCTCACATTTCAATAATTAGCCTAAATGTGAATGGACTAAATGCACCACTGAAAAGACATAGAATGGAAAAATGGATAAAATATCACTAGGCAACAATTTATTGCCTTCAAGAGACTCACCTCACTAGAAAGGACACTCACAGACTCAAAGTAAGAGGATGGGAAACAAACTTTCAGGTGAATGGAACACAAAAGAAAGGAGAAGCCACGATCTTAATTTCTAACAAACTACAATTTAAGCTATCAAAAAATTTTAAAAGATACAGAAGGCCACTACATAATGATAAAAGGTTCAATCCACCAATAAGAAATATCCATATTAAACATATATACATCCAACATAGGAGTGTCAATTTTTCATAAAGCAGCTTCTACATAAACTCAAAAAAGATATCAACTCTAGCACTATCATAGTTGGGGACTTCAATACCCCACTCACAAACCTAGACAGATCATCAGGACAAAAAATCAGCAACAAGATCCAGAACTTCAATGTGACTCTTGACCAAATGGACTTAATTGATACCTACAGAACACTCCATCCAATGACCACAGAATATACATTCTACTTAACACCGCATGGAACGTACTCTAAGATTGACCACATACTTGGCCATATATCGAGCATAAGCAAAATTTAAAAGATCTAAATTTTACCATGCATCTTCTCAGACCACAGTGGAGTAAAGATAAACATCAACAAAAACAAGGTTTCACCAAAATCCACAATGACATGGACACTAAACAGCATGACACTAAACAGGTCCTGGGTCAATGATTAAATCAAAAAAGATGAAAAGATATCTGGAAACAAATGAAAATAAAGAAATATCTTACCAAAATCTCTGGGATGCCATGAAAACTGTAGTAAGAGAGGAATTCATATCTCTACAAGCGCACATGAAGAAAATGGAAGGATCAAAAATTAACAGTGTAATAAACCATCTAAGGAAGCTGGAAAAGCAAGACCACCGAAACCTTAACTTCAGCAGAAGAATCCAGATCACCAAAATAAAAGCCCAAATCCAGGACATAGAAGACAAAAATATAATACAAAAAATCAATGAAACAAAAAGCTGGTTCTTCAAAAGGATAAACAAGATCGATGGTCCCCTAGCTAGACTGACCAAGAAAAAGAGAGAAAAAACCCAAATAAATGCAATCAGAAACACAAAAGATGAAGTCACATCTGACCCTGAGGAAATACAAAAGATCATTAGAGACTACTATGTACACTTGTATGGAAACAAACTTGAAAACCTTAAGGAAATGGAGGACTTTCTGACATCACACAACATGCCTAGGATGAAAGAAGAAGAAATTGAGACCCTAAACAGACCAATAACAATTAAGGAAATTGACTATGTAATAAGAAAACTACCTACAAAAAAGAGCCCTGGACCACATGGCTTTCTGGCAGAATTATACAAGACATTTAAGGAGGAGCTGATACCAATCCTACTGAAGGTATTCCAGGCGATTGAAAAAGATGGAACTCTCCCCAAATTATTTGATGAAGCTAACATCATATTGATGTTAGGACCCAACAAAGAAAGAGAACTACAGGCCAATATCTTTGATGAACATAGATGCTAAAATTCTCAACAAGATTCTAGCAAACTGGATTCAACAACACATCTCAAAAATCATCCATCATGACCAAGTAGGCTTCATTCATGGGATGCAAGTCTTGTTCAACATTCATAAAACCATAAATGTAATTAAATGCATCAACAAATATCAAAACAAAAACCACATGTTTATATCAATAGATGCAGAAAAAGCTTTTGATAAAATCCAGCACCCCTTCTTGATAAAAACCCTCAAACATCTAGGCATACAGGGAACATATCTCAAAGTAGTAAAAGCCATCTACGAGAAACCCACAGCCAGCATACTCCTAAATGGACAAATATTGGAACCATTTCCCCTGAAAACTGGAACAAGACAAGGATGCCCACTCTCACCCATCCTGTTCAATATAGTATTGGAAGTCGTGGCTCAAGCAATCAGAGAAGAGAAGGCAATCAGGGGGATCCAAATAGGAAAAGAGGAAGTCAGGTTATCTCTCTTTGCAGATGACATGATTGTGTACCTTGAAAACCCAAGAGAATCTGTCAAAAACCTCCTTACACTGCTATAAGACTTTGGCAAAGTCTCAGGGTATAAAATAAATGTGCAAAAGACAATCGCATTTCTTTACACCAATAATAAGCAAACAGAAACCCAAATAAAAAGCACAATTTCATTCACAATAGCCAAAAAATGAAATACCTTGTCATCTTCCTAACCAGAAACGTGAAAGACCTTTATAATGAAAACGAAAAAACACTGCTCAAAGAAATCAAAGATGACACAAACATTTGGAAAAATATCTCATGCTCATGGATTGGAAGAATCAACATTGTGAAGATGTCCATCCTACCTAAGGCAATCTACAGATTTAATGCAATAGCCATCAAATTACCAGCGATGTTCTTCTCAGACCTAGAAAAAACAATACAGGAATTCATATGGAAACACAAACGACCAAGAATAGCCAGAACAATCCTCAGTAAAAAAAACAAAGCTGGTGGTATCACATTACCAGACTTCAAACTTTACTATAAAGCTACAATCATCAAAACAGTTTGGTATTGGTGCAGGAACAGGCATATAGACCAATGGAATAGAATAGACATTCCAGAAGCAAAATCTCAATTTCTCAACCAACTCATCTTTGACAAAGCCTCCACCACCTACCATCAGGAAGAGGAGAACCTATTCAGTAAATGGTGCTGGAAAAACTGGCTGACCACATGCAGAAGACTCAGACAAGATCCCTATCTATCCCCATACACAAAAATTAACTCTAAATGGATCACAGACCTAAATTTAAAACCTTAAACCATAAGAACCTTAGAAAATGCGGGACTCACCCTTATGGAAATTGGAATTGGCATCCAATCCCTGAGCAATACCCGAAACGCACAGGCCATAAGAGATAAGATAGACAAGTGGGACCTCATTAAACTGACAAGCTTCTGCAAAGCCAAAGAAACCATCAAGAGAGCAGGGAGACAGCCCACAGACTGGGAAAATGTATTTGCCAACTCCAGGTCTCACAAAGGCCTAACATCTTGGATCTACAAGGAACTCAAAAGTGCCTAATAGAAAAAAACAAACAAGCCTATTACAAAGTGGGCAAAAGATATGAACAGACACTTCTCAAAGGAAGACATCCGAGCAGCCAACAGACACATGAAGAAGGGTTCAACCTCACTAATCATCAAGGAGATGCAAATCAAAACTACACTGAGATATCACCTAACTCCAGTCAGAATGGCCATTATCAATAACTCAAAAAATAGCAGATGCTGCATATGATGTGGTGAAAGGGAACACTGCACTGTTGGTGGGAGTGTAAACTAGTGCAACCTCTGTGGAAAGCAGTGTGGCGACTCCTAAAAGCTCTAAATATTGACCTCCCATATGACCCTGCAATACCCCTACTGGGAATATACCCTGAAGAACTCAAATCACTCTATCAAAAAGAGACCTGCACGCGTATGTTTATCGCAGCATTGTTCACAATAGCAAGAACTTGGAAACAACCATGCTGTCCATCAAAAAGGGACTGGATTTTTAAAATGTGGTACATATACACGATGGAATACTACACAGCCATAAAAAAGAACAAAATCATGAATTTTGCTGCAACCTGGATAGGACTAGAGTCTATAATACTGAGCGACCTCTCACAGAAACAAAGATCTGAGTATCACATGTTCTCACTCATATAGTGGACCATGAACATCTATTGTAATACTATAAGAAAAGGACTGACAGTGTGGGAAACTATGAAGGGATAGGGAAGGAAAGGGTGGTGGGACTAACGGTAGTCAATATCTGTCTGGGGACAGGGAGACACCCCTTATCAACAAGGGAGCCTGGACGATATTTGTATTTGTAAACCTAACCCTTAACTGTACTCCACAATTTTAAAATAAAAAATATGTTTAAAATGAAAAAAAAAAAGTCTTTGTCTAGTAAATACAATGTCTTGGCCCTCAGGAACAGTTTCAGTTGATTGTTTTTTCCCCCCTCTCTGTTTAGTTTCTTTCTTTCTTGTTTCCTTTCATGTCTTATTTTTGTTGTTGTTGTTGTTGAAACTAGATACTTTAGGTAATATAATGTAGAAACTCTTGAAATCAGATTTTTCTCCTCCCCAGAGATTGTTGCTATTGCTGCTTGTTATAGTAGTTGTTATTCATTTGTTTTGGGATTTTTCTGAACTAATTCTATGAATTCTATATTCTTCATTGTGTGTGTCCTCTGGAGTCTCTACTAGTTAGCTTAGTGTTTAGGTAAAAATTAGAAAGAGATTTCTTTAAATACCTAGAACCCATACATTTCCTATCTTTTCCAAAGGGCTCTGTATATGTGTTGGGGCATGTCTTCAACATTCATCTAGGCAATTGACAGGTATGCCTTAGCTGTCCATCACTGCTTTTGCACTAATTATATGCATGGCCTTCTGAATTTACAAGCATTTGTTGGAAAATTTCAATGCCCATAAACATCTCATATCTCATATTTCCCTTTTAATCATTTTAGTTAATGAATTGTTTGCCCATTATCCACTGCTTCAGACAGCTGAAATTTTAAATACCTTCTTGGAATTGATTTCATCGTGTGGGCTAAGTTAAAAGGCTTTTCTCTTTTCTCTTTTAACGGTTTGCAGGAGTGGGTTTGCTCTTTCTTGCCCTTCTACCTTCCGCCATTTGGGGATACAGCAAAAATTGTCTAATCAGATGCCGGTGCCTTGATCTTAGACATCCCAGTCTCTACTATTATGAAATTGTGAATAAATCTTTGCTATTTGTAAATTACTCAGTCTCAGATATTCTGTTATAGCAGCACAAAACATGAAAATAATCCTCATTCTGCTCTGTCTGGCGGCCACCAGTCTGTACTGGGAATATGAGTTGTTTTCCAAGGGTACTGTGGAACTAGATAGTGGAGAATAGGACTAAGACAAGTCAAATGTCACAAACCTCATTGTTATGACTGGAATTCTGCAATTTTTCATCAATAAAAACTCACATGTAGCTGCAAGACTTTTGCTTAGTTTTCAAAGGTCTGAAAAAGTTGATTCTGACAATTTTGCCTCTTATTGTTTTTTGAAAGACACATTTTCTAAAGGTCTTGACTTTGTTTTTGCTGACATCCTGTTCCACATTTTAAAAACATTTTTTAACATTTCTGTAATTTAATGTATTTTATAATCTACAGATGTATATAATTTAATTGATAGCAATTTTTCTTAGTGGTACATAAAATAATGGTGCATCTTAGAGTAAATGAAATGTTATGTGGGTCAACAAATTTACTTTTTTGCAAAACCTAGTTTGAGATAAATTTTCTGCCATTTGCAACTGAGTGAACATCCACTAGAATTTGAAAATTTATGTATCCATAGAGAGATAGAGACAACTATTAGAGGATGTGAATTTAGGGACACTGGGGCTAGAAGCCAAGTCAATGGCTAGCAGTCACCATCAACGGCTGTCAATGTCTCCTTTCACTCTCTGTGAGGTCATGCAGTAAATACTGGACGTTACCCCAGGTTGCCTGGATTTAAATCCTTGCTCCACTACTTACTAGCTCTGTGTCTTTGCTTAAACATTAAATCTTGCTGAGTTTTCTTACCTTCAAACTGGAGATAATAATTCTTAGGCTAGTAAGAATAAAATAAGGTGTTGTTTCTAAAAAATATAATGCATACCACTGGTAAACTTAGCTGAGATGATTCTAGTTGGTAGGCATACATTATTAAATAATGCATTTCAGTGAGATGATAGTTCTTCTTTAAACCTTTTTTTGTATCATTTAAGAATGACAACCTATTCAGTAAATGGTGCTGGGAAAACTGACTGACCACATGTAGAAAATTGAAACAGGACCTTATCTATCCCCAAACACAAAAATTAACTCCAAATGGATCACAGACCTAAATGTAAAACCTCAAATCATAAGAACCTTAGAAAATGAAGAACATACTCTCATGGAAATCGGACTGGCATCCATTTCCTGAGCAAAAACCCAAAACCCACAGATCAGAAGAGAGAAGATAGACAAGTGGGACCTTATTAAACTGACAAGTTTCTGCAAAGCTGAAGAAACCATCAAGAGAGCAGGGAGACAGCCTACAGACTGGGAAAAAGTATTTACCAACTCCAGGTCTTACAAAGGCTTAACATCTTGGATCTACAAGGAACTCAAATGTACTGAAAAGAAAAAAGCAAACAACCCCATTATAAAATGGGCAAAAGATATGAACAGACACTTCTCAAAGGAAGACATCCGAGCAGCCAACAGACACATGAAGAAATGTTCAACCTCACTAATCATCAGGGAGATGCAAATCAAAACCACACTGAGATACCACCTAACTCCAGTCAGAATGGCAATTATCAACAACTCAAAAAACAACAGTTGCTGGAGAGGGTGTGGCAAAAAGGGAACACTTCTACACTGTTGGTGGGAGTGTAAACTAGTGCAACCTCTGTGGAAAGCAGTGTGGTGATTCCTAAAAGCTCTACATATCAACCTACCATAGGACCCTACAATCCCACTACTGGGAATATACCCTGAAGAACTCAAATCACTCTATCAAAAAGATACCTGCACACGAATGTTTATCGTGGCATTGTTCACAATAGCAAGAACCTGGAACTAACCATGCTGTCCATCAAAAGAGGGCTGGATTTTTAAAATATGGTACATATACACGATGGAATACTATGCAGCCATCAAAAAGAACAAAATCATGAATTTCACAGCAACCTGGATGGAACTAGAACAAGAATGGAATTTTGCAGCAACTTGGATGGAAGTTATCAACAAGGGTGTATGAATGATGCATATTTGTATACCTAATCCTTAACTGTACCCCACAATATCATAATAAAAATATTGATTTAAAAAAAGAAAATTGTTTTTCCATTTTGTAAGGTAAATGCCTGTCCAAACAATTAAATAATATTGTTGAAATGCTATCTTATGATCTGCAATCTTTTTAAAAGGCTTCTGATCAGCTGAGATTTACTTTAAAAGGTTAACTGTCTGGCAGATTATAGTAAATATGCAAACATCTTATAAAATAATTATTTAGAATATTGTCTTAATTGTTAACTCTCTTGACTATTAGGAGAAAAATCTATTTATAACTGAATTCCTGGATTTGTGTCAGAGTTCAGAGTAGTTAAACATTTAAAACTGATTATTCCAGATGTTAGACTAATCATAATTATACCAGTGTGGTACTACTCAACTATGCATTCTAGTCTCCAGGGCATATATTGTATCTAATTCCCAGCTTGATTGAGAACTTCAGTGTTAGAACCTAATAAACATGTACAACAAAACCTGAAGAAAAAAAAAAAAAAGAAAATGACTGACAGTGGTGGGAAACTATGGTGGGGGAGGGAGATGGGATTAACGGTAGTAAATATCTGTCTGGGGACGGGGAGACACCTCTTATCAACAAGGGTGCCTGAACGAAGCATATTTGTATACCTAACCCTTAACTGTACCCCACAATATCATAATAAAAAGTATTGATTATAAATAAAAAGTATTGATTATAAAAAAAAAGGAGCCGGGCTCGGTGGCTCAGCCTGTAATCCCACGCCTTTGGGAGGCTGAGG
>NW_007248681.1:207433-209376 GCF_000164805.1 Carlito syrichta
GCCACTGCACTCCAGTCTGGGCGACAGAGTGAGACTCCAACACACACACAAAAAAACAAAATAAAAAATAAAGGATGACTCTAGGAGGAAGATTAAGTTTGGTATAAGCAGGTCTTCTCTTACTCTATCAATGTCCTTGTTGATACAGAAAGAACAGATCTGGGACTCAGTGTTTTTGACTGGCTGCAATATTCACCTGCTACTGAACTTTATGAATCCTTGCTAGTTATGGCAAGTTATGTTTATTTTCTTCTTATCATTTATTACAAAAATTAGTTAAGCTAAAATGTGAAACAGTGCTGATTCATCATTGATATGGCAGAGGTGGTACTTAAATGAAAGAATTCTGGGAAACATTTTATTAAATTAACATATGTAACATTATGGCCAGATAGCAGCTACTTAATAAAAGTCTGTTGGTGCTAATCCTGTCATGTATCTCAATTCCTCCACTTGTCAAGTGAGAAAGTTCATGGCTTGAGAAATCACATTGACAAGACAGAGCTGAAGCAGTGCTCTGTTTCCCATAGATTTAAAATGCAACAATAATTCATGCTCATGCTTCAGTTCTTCATCTTTTTCCTGCCTTTGGAGGGTGTTTGTCTTTACCAAGGCCCTCTCTCCACTGGGGATAATTTATGCTCTGTTACATATAAACATCATTAGGAACTAGAGAGTCAACTGTTGAAGTGGTTGCCACCTTTGTCATTGAATCTCCCATCCAAAGCCTTTCCCATGATTCCCCAGTCTGCCATCCCTGCTGCGAGGCTCCTGGTTTAGTGTGTATAGAATTTTTATCACCTATGTGAACTTGGTACTTAGCTCCGGTCTGATGGTTTTTGAAATATTTCCCTTAACTCCATGCATTCAAAAAGTTACTAGAAATCAACTTTATTGATAAGTTGAGGAGGAGATAAGTAGTGTAATATTGCAACCCCACAAATAGCTCTAATATTAGCATCAAGCTTCTCTGCTCTTAAAATGGTCACTCCAGAGATGGGGCAAGATGGCGATGGCATAGGTGAACTGGTGAGATTCTCTGAACGGACCAAGACTGCAAACTGCTGAATAGACAGACTAAAGCAGAGGGAAAAGTGAACAAAACCAGAAGACCCTCATAAGGAAGAACAGGTCATTGCAGAAGAGAAATAAAAGCAACCCCACCTTCCCTCAAAAACAGAATTGAAGAGGGGGAGGGAAAGGGGTAAAGGGAGAAAAATCTACAGAAATGAAGAAAAACCAAAAGAAGAGTATGGGTCTCTCCCAGACGCCTGGGAGAGCAGACACTGAGAAAATTGACTTTGGAATACAAACAATGAAAAGTCCCCAGAATGAAGGGTCTCAAAATGCAAATGTAGATATCAAAACAATAATGGAGAGATTAAAAAGAATTGAGGAGACACAAGAAGAAACTAGGAAGGAGCTGATATCTGAGATAACATTAATAAAGAATACTGTGAATGAAATAAATAACAAATTGATAAGCATGGAAAGCAGAATTACCCAAGCAGAAGAAAGAATCTCAGAGCTTGAGGACCAAAATATAGAAATAACCCAAACTCTTAAAAACACAGAAAATAAGCTAAAAAAGACAGAACAAAACCTTCAAGAGATGAGTGACTACCTCAAGAGGCCTAACCTAAGAATAATCGGACTCCCTGAGGGAGAAAAAGAAACAGAGACCACATTGGAACAAACTTTCCACGAGATCATTCAAGAAAATTTCCCTCATCTAATCAGTGATACAAAAATTCAAACACAAGAGATTCAGAGAACCCCCGCAAGACAACAAATGAGAAGACCAACTCCTAGACACATAATAATTCGCCTAAATAAAGTAGGCACAAAAGAAAAAATCCTAAAGGCAGCAAGAGAAAAAGGCCAGATCACCCACCATGGAGACCAATCAGAATAGCAGCAGATTTATCTGCAGAAAACCTGCA
>NW_007248682.1:0-2748 GCF_000164805.1 Carlito syrichta
TTATTGTAGAGATGAGGTCTCGCTGCCCAGGCGGGTCTTGAACCCACGGACTCAGACAATCCACTCACCTCAGCCTCCCAAAGGCGTGGGATTACAGGCTGAGCCACCAAGCCCGGCTGAATTTTATTTTTTAAATGGCAGTGTGTCACTGAGGAATTTTTTTAAAGGGACATAGCATGCTCAAACCGACATCTTAAAAAGATTATCCTGGAGCCAGGCGTGGTGTTCACCTATTACCTTGCTACTAGGGAGGCTGAAGCAGAAGGATTGCTTGAACCCAGGAGTTTGAGACCAACCTGAGCAACATAGCAAGGACCCCATTAAAAAAAATGTGTAAGAGCAAAAAAAAAAAAGGAAGATTTTTCTGGCAGCAATGTGGGAAACGGATTGAACTAAGACAAACTTTAAACCTGCAGAGCCCTCTTAAGTGAAAGCTAGCTCCTTGGGAATGTCACCACATCTCTTGGCTAATAAATGACTGGACTGGGCCTGAAGTCAAGTAACCTACTTTTAATCATCTCTCCATAATTTGGACAAAACGGAGACAATGTTTCAGGAAAGGATAATACCTGTCAATGAGTAGTTTTACATGTGACTATTTTAATGCCCAAATCCACTGTATTTGAACTCCTGTAAGTGAGTGTACAGCAATTTCTAAGTCAGTTCAAATATAGGGTCTCACAGTTGGAAGGGAGCCCAGAGGTCCCTCTGCTACCCAGGACAGGAATCCCTTTCAAAATATACCCAACACATGGCCTAGGGCCCTGTGTGAATATCCTTTACCTTCCAAAGGGCGCTTACAGGCCTCCTGTTCCTCTGCTGGTCAGAACTAAACATAGCAAGTTTTTCTCATGTTAAGTCTAGTTCTTTCTCCCTGTAACTTTCACCCATCCATCAGCAACGTCTTCTAAGTCCTCTTAACTCAAGAAAAAACCACCAGTCTTAGAGACATAGGCATTAGGAAATGCTACCATGGGCCAGGGTTGTAAATGTACTTAATGCCACTGGACACTTAAAAATGGTTAAAATGATACATTTTCTGTTATGAATATTTGACCATAATTGAAAATTTTTAAAATATACCAGCAATGATACAGACTAGTGAAAACAGCATGGCATGATGCTTTGAATTTTAAGTATCTGTGGCTCTTCAGAATGCCACTGAGTTTTTACGCTGCCTGCTCTAACTACCATCTCATATATTTTCATGGTTTACATTCATCCCTTCCAGTCCTCAGCCTAGGGTCTCAATCTGTTTCTGAGAGCCAGGCTTGCCTCTCTCTAAATCCTGATGGCACACTGGATCATCTGAACTTGCTTTAAAAAAAAAAAAAAAAAAAGCTCTAAACTAAGATCATTAGCACAGTTACTTCAGGGCAAAAATTATGGTACCTTGAACCCAAAAGTCCCATGTCACAGTTTTAGAGGAGTGAAATTTTTTTAATATTTTCATTCCAAAATCTTAAAATCTTAGTCTTTGCAGAAGAAACTTCATTTTTAGAAGAGGAATGTGAGAGAATGCTACATTATCATTTTTAATTGGCTTGTCTTGCTAATCCATCAGTCAGTTACCTGGTTCTCAGATGAGCTCCATTTGTGTGGCTTTAAAAATTTGGGTCTGCACGAGATAGTTATTATAAAATGTTCTTGTCAAGAGTTAGCCTGAGTTTTTCTGTGGGGACAAAAGTCAGTCACAACCTCTGCTCATCAAACAGGATCGTCCATGATGTGCTGACCCTTCCCCAGCTAGGACCTCAGGTCAGTGGGGTTACATTGTACCCAGACATCCTCAACCTCATCAGCTCTGTGGCAGCTGCTGTCACCTCCACTTCAGGGATACTTGTTTGTCATTTATAGTGACAGTTAATTTGTGTGGGATACGATTAACTGAAAGACATATAACATAGCAATTGACCATCATTTGGCAGAGTATGGTTAAAATTTAAACTTTAAATTACATGCAAAACAATCTTTTCAATGTTGAATGAAGTTTTATGAAAAATACTAATTTTTTGACATAATGGCTTGACTACTTATTATTTCTTTTTTCAGTTTTCTTTTCCTTTTTAAAACTAATATGTTTTACTCAGAGACTGGGTACGATGGCTCATGCCAGTAATCCCAGCTTTTTGGGAGACCAAGGCAGGAGGATCACTTGACCCCAGGAGTTGAGAGACCAGCCTGGGCAACATAAAGAGACTTCATCTCTACAAAATATCAAAAATTTATCTGGGTGTGGTGGCACGCACCTGTAGTCCCAGCTACTCAGGAGGCTGAGGTGGCAGGAAT
This sequence comes from Carlito syrichta, assembly GCF_000164805.1. Lineage (NCBI taxonomy): Eukaryota > Metazoa > Chordata > Mammalia > Primates > Tarsiidae > Carlito > Carlito syrichta. The sequence continues at coordinate 2,290 of NW_007248682.1, forward strand.
GCCTGAGCCCAGGAAGTTGAGGCTGCAGTGAGCTGTAATTGTGCCACTGCACTCCAGCCTGGGCAACAGAGTGAGACTTCAACTCATAACAAACAAAAAACTAATGTGTGTACTCAGAGAGATGAATGTGATTTTCTGTAAAGATTTATATTTTCCAAATGTTTAGAATATACTTAGTAAAGTAGTAAGCCTTGATTCTTTCTGAAACCATGTGTTTAGGATACACCATAACATACATCCTCACATATCTTTCCTGTAAGATCTTTGTAAATAGTTTTTAAAAAATTGTTTGAGCCGGGCTCGGTGGCTCAGCCTGTAATCCTGCGCCTTTGGGAGGCTGAGGTGAGTGGATTGCCTGAGCCCGCGGGTTCGAGACCCGCCTGGGGCAGCGAGACTTCATCTCTACATAAATCAAAAAATCAGCCGGGCGTGGTAGCACATGCCTGTAATTCCCGGCTA
>NW_007248682.1:2768-17115 GCF_000164805.1 Carlito syrichta
TCCGGCTAATCAGAAGGCTGAGGCGGAAGGATCGCCGGAGCCCAGCAGGCGAGGCTGCGGTGGCCGGGAGCGGCCACTGCACTCCACTTTGGGTGACAGAGTGAGACTCCAACTCAAAAAATATAAATAAATAAATAAATAAGTAAGTAATTTTTTTAAAATTGTTTGAAATTGATTTTCAATTTCTGATCGTGGCAGAGCAATTTGGTTTGACTAACCCCTTTATAAACAACAGTAATAAAACCTAGACACAATTTTATTTAAAAATAACAATTTAAACACATTGGAGGCCTATCATAAGTAGATAAAGTGAAGAGATGTCCACTCTTAAAAGCTGAGTGTCTGCCTAGAGAGATTTGAAAATTTGCAACTTCTTAATCCAGTGCACACCCAGATCCACTGACTTGAGGAATCAGGTGACAGATTGGCCAGAATTAAGGGGGGAATCCTGGAAGAAAATTAACACAGTGTAAGACCCAAAGTCTATCTAAAAAATCTACCCAAATTCTTAACTGATTTAAAAAAATAGAAAAAGAAAAGGCAGCAGCTGGAAGCTAAACTGAGCAGAAAGTTCAACTGCTGCTGAATGAAGAGAGACAGAGTTTGGAATCTGAGTCAGGTTAAAAAATATTCCTCTTCAAAGGAACATAGTAGAATCCAGGGTTCCTCCATTGTAGCTTTCATTCTGGTCGGCATACAACTAAGAGTTACAGAACATGCAAATAAACAGGAAAATGTGACCCACTCTCAGGGAAAAAAAGGAAACTTGAGACAATTTAGACATTGCCACAATAAATAGACAATACTTTGAGGCAATCATTATAAATATGTTCAAGGATATAGGAAAAATTTGGTCATCGCAAATCGACCTAATAAGGGAATCACAGCAGATAGAAATAATCAAAACAGGAGCAAAAGGAAACTTTAGAGTTGAAAAGTACAATAACTGAAATGAAAGCTTTATTGAATGCTCATAACAGCACCTTGAAGGCAGTTGGCGAGAGAGTTAATTTGAAGATAAATCAATAAAGATTATTCAATCTGCAGATATAGATAAAAGTTCCAAACGTTTGGCAATTAATCTATACATTTACTTATTAAATCCATGATTTATCTCACAAGGAAAATTAGAAAATATTTTGAATGAAATTATAATGAAAATACAAGATATCAAAGTTTGAGTGATGCAGATAAAGATTATGTTCAGAGAATATTTTCAACTTTTAAGTGCTTATATTAGGAATGAAGAAAAAACTTAAAATCAGCCATTTATCCATCAATTGATGAATAGATACATAAAATGTGGTCTATTCATACAATGAAATATTATTTGGTGATAAAAGAAATGAAATGCTTTCACATGCTATATCATGAATGAACCTTGGAAATATTAAGCTACATGAAAGAAGTCAGTCACAAAAGACCACATGTCATGTGATTAAGAAAATGTCTACAAATAAGCAACTGTGTAGAGACAGAAATTAGATTAGTGTTTTTTTAGGACGAGGGGGAGAGAGTAAGGGGTGGAATGCCTGATGGAAGAAATAGAGTTTCTTTTTGGGGTGATAAAAATGTTCTGAAATTTATTTGGTATTGGTTGCACAACCCTGTGAATATACTCAAAACTGTTGAATTGAATTATATACTTTAAATGGGTGGATTGTATGATATATGAATTATATTTCAATACAGGTGTCAACCCCCAAAATTGTCTAAATTTCTAAAGAAACTAGAAAGATTGGCCAGGTATGGTGGCTCACACCTATAACCCCAGCACTTTGGGAGGCTGAGTCAGAAGGATTGCTTGAGGCCAGGAGTTCGAGATCAACCTGGGCAACAAAATGAGACCCCATCTCTACCAAAAAATACAAAAATAGACCAGTTGTGGTGGCATACACCTGTAGTCTCAGCTGCTCAGGAAACTGAGACAGGAAGGTCACCTGAGTCCACGAGATCGAGGCTGCAGTGAGCCATGATCACACCAGTGTACTACAGACTCCAGTCTGGGTGACAGAGCAAGACCCTGCCTCAGAAAAAAAAGAGAGAGAGAAAGAAAGACACTAGAAAGAAAGTGAGCAAATTAAACCCAAAGTAAGTAAAAATTAGAAAATAATAAAGATAAGAGCACAAGCCAATAAACTAGAAAACGGATTAGAAATAAGAGAATATAAACCAAAAATTGGTTCTTTGAAATGATTAAGAAAAGTAGTAGACACCTAGCAAGACTGATAAAAAAGAGGAAAAAAATAAATCACCAATACCAAGACTGAAGTAGAGGCTATCAGCACAAGTCCTACAGACATTGTGGTGATGTATGAGTACATATCTGCACCAAAACTCATTTAATGCTACCTAAAATGGGTGAACTTTGTTGTACTCCAAGTTATACCTCAATAAAGCTGTAAAAAAAAATCAGTCAACGTACTCCACCTAATTAACCGAATGAAGAAGAAAAACAATAGGATTATAGTAGACTGATCTAAGCATCTGTTTCAATCACCATTTGGGAAGAGAACCCCGTGTATCTCCACGACATGACAGTATGCATCATTCAAAGGCCAAGTCATCACTTCTCATCTGCAATGACCACTTTAACTCTTCTCTTACCCAATTTTCTTAGTTACTTAAAAATGCTCAGGTGAGACTCAAGATTTTCTTGCATGGGCCATTTCTGTCTTAGCAGAATTCCAAGAACCAGTTAGTCATCAATAATAGCTACTACAATTCGTTGACCTTGTTCTACAACAAATCTATGCTGTGAACGCAGGTCGTTTCTTCAGTGTTTCTCTTCCCTCTTGCAGTGATTATGTATTACTTAAAAAGTGAACTTTATTTCCCAATTGTGCATGTATTCAAGGGGCATATATTCAGGGGGATCAAAGAAGTGGAGACCGGGACCTGTGGGAACCTCATCTCCAGTCCACAGCAAAGAACAAGACAAGCCTGAGAAGGTATTTATAAATGCAACCAGGTCACATGCAGTGGCTCAAGTCTGTAATCCCAGCACTTTGGGAGGCCGAGGCAAGAGGACTGCCTGAGCCCTGGGGTTCGCAGCCAGCCTGGGCAACTTGGTGAGACCTCATCTCTACAATATATCAAAAAAATTAGCCTGGCATGGTAGCATGCGCCTGTAGTTCCAGCTACTTGGAAGGCTGAGGTGGATGGATCATCTGAGCCCAGCAGGTTGATGTGGGGTGGCCGTGAGCATGCCATTGCACTTCAGCCTGGGCGACAGAGTGAGACTCTGACTCAAAAAAAAGAAGGAAAACAAAAAGAAAAAGCAACCAGAAGATACAGATAATTCTTGCTTAGCAAAGGGAAAAAAGTGAACACAAGTCTCTTCAGTTCCAATGACACACTGCTGAAAGCCAGAGAGGAAGCTTCTTTGTGGTTCCTGATGGTTCTGTTAGTGGGTGATGCTGCTGTGTGGCTTTGTGGTGTCCCACACTTATTCTGAGCAATACTGCTCTCTGCCAAATTCTGACGTTAACAATGCTAGTGTTTCTGGGTAGAATCCTGAGGCAAGATAAGAAAGTTTTTCTTTGTTTCTCCACGTAGACTAAAGACCCAGGGGATGGGCACAGGGGCTCACACCTGTACTCCTAGCACTTTGGGAGGTGTTCAAGTTCAGCCTGAGTAATACAGTGAGTCCCCAATTCTACAAAAAACAAATTAAAATAAAGACCCAGTAGAAATAAACTGTGAGGCAGTAGAGTACAGGGTTTGAGAGGATGGAATTGGTGTCAGAGAAATCTGGGTTCCAGTCTCAGTTTTGCCAATAATTAAGCATGTGGCCTTGGACAAGCTATTGAAACTTCACAAGTATCAGTTTCTTCATCTCTAGGATGGACACAATAATACCACTCACTTCACAAGGAGCCAGGAGACATACATCAGATGATGGTTGTAAAGGGCATTTGATAAAAAAAATAAACTCATGATACTGCTTATTTCTTCATGTTTGCATATATTTTCTGCTAGGGAGTTGGCACTCTGGTTGCCAGTGGGAATATAAATTGGTATTTATTTTTGGAGGGTAATTTGATAGTTTCTGTTAAATTGTTTAAATCCCATGAGCTTTGGCCCTCCAATTTCACTTCTAGGTGTCTATGTTAAAGAACTATTCATATCTGCATATTTAACTCTGGAAAATCTGAATTTGGTACACTAATAAACCTCCTATGACAACATACCTAGGCCAGCCTCGGTGGCTCAGCCTATAATCCCACGCTTTGGGAGGCCGAGGTGAGTGAATTGCCTGAGCCCGCAGGTTCGAGACCCACTTGGGTAACTTGGCGAGACCTCATCTCTACAGTAAATTTTAAAAAATAGCTGTGGTGGTAGCGCACACCTGTATTTCCAGCTACTTGGAAGGCTGAGGCAGGATTGCCGGAGCCCAGCAGGTCGAGGCTGCAGAGGCCAGGAGCAAGCCACTGCACTCCAGTCTGGGTGACAGAGTGACAGAGTGAGACTCCAACTCAAAAAAAAAAAAAAAAAAAAAAACATACCAACACACAGCATTTTTCCTATGTCCTGTACCATGTCAGTCTGAACTGAAAGAGTTCTGGCTTTTTTAAACATTTATTTTATTTTATTTTAGATTCAAAGGGTACATGAGAAGATTTGTTACATAGGTGTTTTAAAGCCAGGCTCGGTGGCTCAGCCTGTAATCCCACGCCTTTGGGAGGCTGAGGTGAGTGGATTGCCTAAGCCCGCAGGTTCGAGATCCGCCTGGGCAACTTGGCGAGACCTCGTCTCTACAATAAATCAAAAAATTAGCCAGGTGGTGTAGCACGCGCCTGTAGTTTCAGCTACTTGGAAGGCTGAGGCGGAAGGATCGCTGGAGCCCAGCAGGTCGAGGCTGTGGTGGCCGGGAGCAGCCACTGCACTCTAGTCTGGGTGACCGAATAAGACTCCAAATCAAAAAAAAAAAAGTCAGTCATACATAGGTGTTTTATGTCATGTCAAGGTTTGGGCTGCTGATAATAGCTTTCTTAAAGAATCATTAACAGGTTTCCCAAACTTCTAAGAAAGTCAGTCATGGTCCCAGATGTTATATAAGCTGTAGAACTACAGATTGTAGAATAAAAAATCTTAGAAATAGCGCTTCAACTATGTCCTCTTATAGATAAGGAAATGTCAGGCCCACTGACATTTTTACTGAGGTAAAGTAACTCCCCCAACTAGAAGGGTCTACATCCCCAGTGCAAATGGGGCCTAATTACAAGCTTAAGTTCTCCAAACCCTACTGGGCCCCCTTTGATTGCCCACAATGTCATCATCCTTATTTTCAGTGTGGCAGACATGGCTAGTTGTCTAGCCCATATTCATTCTCCACTTTTTCCTTCATAAAAGTTAAAAATATTAGCCTATCCTGATGCTCCTGCAACCAGACCTCATTCTGGCCTATGAGGTATAAATGGAAGTCTACTGGTGGGGGCTTTCAGGAAAAAAAATTATTTTCCTGATTTAAAAAGAGAAGAATCATGTCTATAGTCCCACCTACTCAGGAAGCTGAGGCAGGAGGATCCCTTGAGCCCAGGAGATCAAGGCTGCAATGACTGCACTCCAGCCTAGGTCACAGAGCAAGACCCCATCTCTAAAAAAATAAAAATAAAATTTTAAATCTCTAAAAAAAAAAAAAAAAGAGTGAAAGAGAAGGATCTAGCTGGCATGTGACTTCTTTGCCTTTCTCCATGTTTGCTCTTGAAACAAAGACAAGGTATCTGGAGTGTCATCAGCAGCCATACTGTCCCCGTGATGACAAGGCCACACTATGACTGGCAGGGGATGAACACAGGAGTCTAGGACACTGGTGCCACCGCAGACCCCCTGCACCAGCATGGACTGGCTGACTCTTCCCACCTTTTGCTATGCCTGGAAAATAAGCCCCCATAGCCCTGTTTTCACTTCCCTTCATTTCCTGAGGATAGGGGAGTGTCAGCTCTGCCATCTCGAAACTCATGCTGCCTGGCACGTTCCCATCTCAGAGGAAGCAGGGACCATCCTTTCCCCAGTGTAGCCATGTCCACCCTTCTGTTCCTTCCACTTCCTTCTCTACTTAAGTCTCCTGGAAGCCTCCGCCGACCTCTAGGAACATCTTTTCTGTTCACCTTCAATTTTCAGTTCCTTCCAAAATGACCATTCTTTTGCTTCACTTCACATCCAAAAGAGGCCTGCCCCTCCGGTGTTGAAAATGAACTGTGAATGCCCTAATCCTGACCACGTCCACCACTCGTTCTGTCTGAACCTGTGTAGCCTTTCCCCCTTCAACTCTGAACTTTGAATTTCCAAACAAGGATGATAGTGGAACTGAAGGCATCTTGGAAAGCTCCATCTTTTCACACACAGCAGGCACCTGGTCACCAGTGCCTGTGACATTTACTCCTGGTTATGTGTTTCTCCTTTCTTCCTGCCATTGCTGCTCCAGGCCATATACGCATTACCTCCCTCTGTGCTACTGCAGCGGCCACTGCATGCTTCTTCCAACACAGTGCCTTGTCTTCTGACCTGGCAGAAGCTTGGGAACTGCCACGCCTGCCATCATGTCCCCATGCCAACACTCATCAGTGAGGTTAATGTTATTTCATCAAGCTTTGATCCACAGTTCCTGAGTTGTGGCTCATAATGAGATGGGCAATTACGGCTGTCTCAGGGATTATTGTGATTAAAGGAGGGAGTCTATGGAAACCACAGCATGGCTTCCAGCACAGGGTAGATATTCAGGGAATGGTTGTTTTTGTTCCTTTTTCCTGTTTCTGGTGTGGGTTTTTTAGTTTCTGTTGTTTTTAGATAGAGTCTTGATGTGCTGCCCAGTCTGGAGCATCATGGCATAATCATAGCTCACTGTAGTTTCTGAACTCTTGGGTTCAAGAGATCCCCCCCGTCAGCCTCCCAAGTAGCTGGGACTACAAGTGCTCACTACCACACTCTGCTAATTTTTAAATTTTTGGTAGAGATTAGATCTCGCTATGTTGCCCAGGTTGGTCTCAAATACCTGACCTCAAGTGATCCTCCCGCTTCAGCCTCCCAAAGTGCTGGGATTACAGGTATGAGCCACTGCACTTGATCCCCCTTTGCCATGTCTCAACTTACAAATAAGATTCCAAAATATTTCAGATACGCACTGTGACTCTATGTCTTATGGGAATTAAGCAACATCATTTCAGAAGGGCTTATAGACTCCCTTGATCTGGTTTTGCAAAAGTTTCAGCCTCACAGGTTCTTCATCCTCAGCCCAACTCCCAAACCACCTTCTCATGGACACCCTTCCAACTGTTTCACTACTGTCCCCCACCCACCCAGAAAACAAGCAAGCAAACAGTGTTTGGCATTCTCTGAACTCCCCTCATGCAGTGTAGGTCATCTCTGACACAGCCTATCCCCAATCCTGTGTGGTAGACACCACTCATAACCCACCAAGCACCCAGCTTCCCCACCCCATTCTCCTTTTCTAATAGAACATGTTTGGTCCAGGTTTTCACCACCCTTCCCTCATGAGACTCAAAGGAGATACTACGCCCGACAGTAGGGGCTGATCCTATCTGGTCAGAGCCAGTCGGGTTCTCTCTTTCCCCTTGCCAGTGCTGAATTCTGGAATGGGTGTGAGACCCAATATTGAGAAATAAGACACTAGTGTGTGTCTGCTGGGGAACTTCTGAGAAAAGAATCATTTCTTCTAAGAGAGATATGTGGGAAGAAATAGTTCTATCTCTTCCCTTGGATGCTGTGATGTCTGATGCAGTGGCTGGAACTGTGGCAACCATTGTACCTCTAGCCTGGGTGGATGCTAGTACACACAGAGCAGGGCAAATTCAGGAGCATTTCAGAGAAGAGAGACCAGAACTTCATATAATCTATGTGACACCTGCCCTTCCTCAAAACTATTAGATATTTGAGACAATAAATATCTTGTTGTTCAAACCACAAGTGAATTAGGTTTTTTGTCGCCTATAGGGGAAAACTGGCATTAGTGTTATTTTTGAGTCTGACACCTTGGAGATGTTGGGAACCACAGAGAACACCCATTCTACACCCTTAGCATTAGGAAGTGCATGGAATATACTGGATGCTCAGCAAGTATTTTTTGGATGACTGGATGGATGGTGGATGAATGGATGGATGGATGGATGGATGAATGGATGGTGGATGGATGGGTGGATGGGTGTGAATGGATGGATGGGTGGTAGATGGATGGATGGGTGGGTGGATAGATGGAAGGACAAATGAATGGATGAATGGATGGTAGATGAATGGATGGTGAATGGATGGATGGTGGATGGGTGGATGAATGGTGGATGGGTGGATGGATAGATAAATGAATAGCGGATGGATGGATGGTGGATGAATAAATGAATGGTAGATGGATGGGTGGTAGATAGAGGACTGAATGGTGGATAGATGGGTGGTGGATAGAGAGATGAATGGTGGATGGATAGATGGATGGATGGACGGATGGATAGTTGGTAGATGGATGGGTGGGTGGATGGATGGATGGGTAGATGGATGGTGGGTGGTTGGAAAGATGGATGGTAGATGGATGAATGATAGATGAATAGTGGATGGATGGATGGTGGACAAATCTCCTGGCATCCTGCCTCTTGTGCTTTTTAGTATCTTCCCTCTTCTCAAATATCTTACTAACCATGGAATCTTGGCATTAGATAAGAGATTGAAAGCAGGCAAGGTGTCTAGGTGAGAATTCTAGAAAGCCTTAAGGTAGAAAAGTGACAAAATATGTTGTCCTGAGAGTGCCTCAAGGCATCAAGGGAAAGAACATGAGCTGGTTCTGGGCCCTTTGTTGTAGGGGTGTGGTAGAGGAGCATTTATAATGGTCACCTAACCCTCCTCCTTTGGATTCAATTTCCCCTCTCACCTGACTTTTAAAAACCCAAAGCCTAACACCAACACTTCAAACTCAGTTGTGTATTCCACAGGTTGCGGGGGGGTGGAAATTCACCAAACCAATAAGATCTGGAGGTTTAGCCTTCTGGTGAAACAGCCAGATACAAGGAGAGAACATAATCATGATCAGTTACTGCTATGGCTCGAATAGGTCCCCTCCAATATTCAGATGTGACCAATGGTATGGTATTAAGGGGAGATTAGGCCATGAGGATTCCTCCCTTGTGAATGAGATTAAAACCCTTATGAAAGAAGCTTCAAGCAACATTCAACTAGCTTGCCCTTCTGGCTTCTGCCATGTGAAGACATGGCATTCCTCCCCTCCAGAGAATGCAGTCCTCACAGACAATCAAACCTACTGGCACCTTGATCTTGGCCTCCAGATCAAGGTTGATTATAAATAACCCAGTGTCAAGTATTCTTTAAAGCAGCATAAAACAGACTAAGACATTTGCTTCTATGGAGTGGTTGTTACACACCAGGCAGTCTCTCAATGTGCCTGTGCCATCTCATTTGGTCGTCATCACCCAGTATAATAGGAACTATGACTTCTCCCACTTGGCAGGTGAGAAAATTGGAGCTTCGAGTTTAGGTAACTTATCAAGAACCAGAAAGTGGTGGGTATACCTCAAGAGCAGAACTATACAGGAAGTCCCCAACATATGAATGAGTTTGGTTCAAATGTTTTAAACTCTCTCTCAATTTAAGTACAACAAAGTTAGCCTAGGTACCCAACTGACACAATCGGCCATATAGTGATGTATGTATTCAACAGGCTGTACTGACACCTGGTGAAGAGAAATAGCACATTTTAAAAAGCAGGTGTGCATTATTAAAGTTTGTAACTTGAAAGTTTGTATATAGGAGACTTACTGTATGCTGCTCAGAGAAATGGATGGATGCAAAGCTGCCCTCTAACAGTCTTCCTCAATTATTGTTGTAGTTCATTTTCTGCTGCTATAACAAAATACCACAGACTGGGTAACTTATAAAGAAAAGAGGCTTATTAAGCTTACAGTTCTGGAAGCTGGGAAGCCCAAGCTCATAGCATCAGCATCTGGTGAGGGCCTTCTTGCTACATCATTAAATGAAGGAGGGCATTACATGGCAAGAGGGCAAGAGCCAGAGAGCCAGAGACAGCATGCTTCTATGATAAAGCCACTCCCTTGACAGTGATATTCATCCATCCATTCATGAGGGCAGAGGGATTACATTTCCAATACATGAACTTTTGGGAGACACATCCAAACCATAGCAAGTACCAACTGATTAGAAGTCCAAATGGCTTTGTTTTTGAACTAGAATTTGTTGAGCAGCTACCAATGTGTTTGACCCTTTTTATACCTTACTCATTTATTCTTAAGACTTAGGTGTTAGTTACTGAAAACATGGTGATCTGGAGAAGTTTAGAAGCCAGCCTGGTGTCACCCAGCTGGTAAGTGACCAAGTTGCACTGTGAACCCTGGTCCAGCTAAATCCCTGCTTCTTTCCAACATCCCATGGCTGCCTCCATTTGAACTTTGACAAGAGCCTGGAGAAGGCAAACTGTACACAGGAAGATGCGTATGCATTTAATCTAATCAGCAAGGTCAACATTTTGTAACAAAATCGGTGAATGATGACGTACTCCCAACTAACTGACTAGAGAGCCAACCAGCCCATCATGGAAGTGCCTATCAAGTTTTCCCTGCAGATGGCGGTGTGCTACATACCAGGTCTCCTGTACTGCTTGTCTCTGAAGTCTCAGTTTAAAGTCACTTTCTCAGGTCAGGTGCAGTGACTCAAGCCTGTAATCCCAGCACTTTTGGGAGGCTGAGGTGAGAGGATTGCCTGAGCCCAGGGGTTCAAGACCAGCCTGGGCAACTTGGCGAGACCTTGTCTCTATAATAAATCAAAATGGTACCACATGGTATGGTATCACATGCCTGTAGTTCCAGCTATCTGGAAGGCTGAAGCAGAAGGATCACCTGAGCCCAGCAGGTTGAGACTGAGTGCCCATGAGTGTGCCACTGCACTTCGGCCTGGATGACAGAGTGAGACAGCAACTCAAAATTAAATTAAATTAAATTAAATTAAATTAAAAAGTCACTTTCTCCAGGAAGCCTCCCTGGATCTTCAGCCTAGATCAGATCTTCCCTGTCGTGGATTTCCAGAACATCCTGCAAGTCTCTTTTTAGTCCCTCATGACCTCCTACCCACCGGGCCATCAGCTTTCTCACTACTCACCGTTAGAGACGGCACTCTTCACGCAGCAGCCAGTGTGGCCCTTCTACAAGGCAAGGCCATCCTCATCACTGCTCTGCTCAAAATCTTGAAAGGTATCCCCTCCCTACCAGAATAAACTTCTCAGTCTGTACCTGGACCAGAGCAGCCCTACAAAATCAAAGAAGCTCTCTGAAAAGACAGACCGAGAGCGGGAAGCCGTTTTTCATCTTGTTCTTAAACCCTGAAACAATGATGAGAAAGTAAAAGGTATGTTTTTGGAGAAATGCACACTTTAGGTAAAATTAACACTACCGACTTTGTCTTTTCAGAAACAGACTTCTTGGTGCCAGGTATCAGAGGAATCTCATAGTGGCAATCAAGCTTGCCTAGCGTAAAGGGAATTTACAAGGTCTAAGACATCATGCATTGGACAAGGATTGCAAAAGTCATGAAACTTGCAATTATAAAAGTTATGACCGCTCAGAGGGGGGGCAGGTGGGGATTCAATCTTCCAGTAAATTGGGCACTATCTCCAGGGAAGCCAAGGATCCCCTGAAGCTACCCACTGGGAATGCCTAGGAGATAAGGGGAGGTGCACCATCCATTAACTCTAAGGAATGTCTTTTGGGAGGGTGCAGGAGAATTAGAATACTTGTCATGCTCTTCTCTAGGGGCTATGATGATGTGGGCGGACATTAGTGGGTGTCCTTGTCATAGTTTCTCCAAGACATCCACAGGTGGTCAATAAGGAAGTCACGGCTACCTCATTGCACCATCTCCAAGGGAAAGGATTTAAGCCAGGGCTTTGGGGTCTACAGCGCCACACTTACCTGGAGTGTAGACCCGCTCTCTGTCTGTGGGGGGTGAAGCTTTCTTAAATAAATCTTATCTTCTCTTACCTCTTTGTTTGTTGCAATTCTTTGCATTTACTTGGATTTCTGGGTTGCCAGAGCAGCACCTCCGGCATGCTGGCTCTGGCGGTGCTGCACCTACCTGCACCTCTCCTCTCTCTCCATCCATCCATCCTCACCCTGTCCAGACCCTAACACTCTTCTACCACCCTCCCCTTCTTACTCTGCTATGGCCACCCTGGCATCCGTGCTTTTGCTCGAATATGGCAAACAAAGTCCTGCCTCAGGACCTTTGCACAGATTGGTTCCTTTGCTGGGTAAACTATAAGGCTCATTCCCTTGTTTTCTCCAGATCTCTATTTAGATGTTACTTTTCAGAAAGGCTTTCCTTGCCCATCTATTCTAACCACTCTGTCCCATCAGCATATCTCCCCCTGCCCTGTTGTGTTTTTCTTCCTGGCCCTTGAGGTTACATGGCTCACTATACACTCATTGGTTTCTTGGTTTATGGCCCGTCTCACCCTCTCTAGCAGGTATGTTCTCTCAGAACAAGGACATCATCTATTTTGATTGCTGTCATGCTGTAGGGCGGCACACAGAAACAACACAAGCACACCCCAGACATGGCCCCAAGTGGGAGCAAGAGCCTGAGAGGGGCCCCAGGGTGACCAACTGGGACGGCCCCTTCTCCTCGGCTTCAGCCTGGGCACAGGTCATATGGAGGCCAGTATGTTTCCTCCCCTACTGGCTACATCCTGCAACTGTGCATGGTGACTACAGTCACCCATGGACTGCTTCAGATCAAGTTCACGCCCATGACCTTTGCTTACCTTGAGTTCACCTCTGGTTCATGTTAATATTAAAACCCATCCTAAGCCGGGCTCGGTGGCTCAGCCTGTAATCCCACACCTTTGGGAGGCTGAGGTGAGTGGATTGCCTGAGCCCGCGGGTTCGAGACCCGTCTTGGCAGCGACACCTCATCTCTACAATAAATCAAAAAATTAGCCGGGCATGGTAGCGCGCCCCTGTAATTCCGGCTACTCGGAAGGCTGAGGAGGAAGGATCGCCGGAGCCCAGCAGGTCGAGGCTGCGGTGGCCGGGAGCGGCCACTGCCCTCCAGTCTGGGCGACCGAGTGAAACTCCAACTCAAAAAACAAAAAACAAAAAAAAAATCCATCCTAGAGAGAAATCGCAGCCACGTTGTGTCCATGCGTTCTCACATGATGTTTCTCGCGTGGCGCCTGCGCACTAGAAACCCAGCGCCCGTCCTGAGTAATGTCCGATAGAAGCTATGTGCCTTGTAAACAACTGGGAGTAGTTGTTCCCTTCCAGCTGCCGCTCCTGGACCACCTACCCGGTTCGCAGCTTCCTGAATGAAGCTCATGCCTTGTCCATTGTTTGGGGGTCATTTATTTGGCCTCTGGGACATAGTGCCATCCCTTTTGGGGTCTCAGGGCATCCCACACGACACATGCCCCTGCCACCCAGGACAGTGCTAGCCTTACTAGTACTTCCTGCATGGGAATTGAAATGGCACTGGTATATTGCTTCTTATTTTTAGTAACAGTGCCCCTGGGCGATACATTTACTTGTATTTTCTGGTAATGTCTTTCTAGCATGGGTCATTCTACTTTTTCACTAATTCACCTTTTTGAGGAGAAAATCGTCCTCTGGGCTGTCATCTCAGCACTTACAATAGACCTTCGCAGCAGCTTTTGAGCAGAGGAAATGCAAGGGCTTGAAGCCCAACCGCGGGCGCTGCACCACCCGTTGAAAACACAAGGGAGTTTCAGCACAAAGGTCAGAAACACCATTTCATTTATCTCCTTTCCCCAGAAGAAATTACTTTTAGTTTAAAGAACATGCCCAGGTAATTTCCATCTGTAAACAAATGGAATCTGAAAGCAAAGCGAATGTATTAGCACACCCATGTTTGCTTAGCTTAAAAAAGCCAATAAAAAGAAAATTATCTCTGTTCTTTTCTAGTCTTACTTGATAGAAGGACAGCATGAGAGGGCCAAGGAGTTGCTTTCTGGGATTCCTGGTGTTTGGAAATGACTCCTAGTGACATGGGTGGGGCCTGGGGTGTGCATGTCGAAGGGGACCTGGAGTGTGCATGTGGCAGCGAAGGGTCTGACAGGCCTGAGGAAAGGAGGAGAGAGGGAGGGAGAGGAGGAGAAGACGGCCTGCTCCTGACCTGCTTCTCGCCCCCCTCCCACAGAAAGAAGGATTATGTTTTTTTTTTAAGTGAATAAGAACTTTTAAAATTATTTTATTTTATTTTTATTGTTTTCTTTCAATTTTTTTATTTTAAAGACGTGGGGTACAGTTCAGGGTTAAGTATACAAATATTCATTATGCAGGTACCCTTGATGAGATGTGCCCCT